>NC_056743.1:900561813-900624313 GCF_019279795.1 Protopterus annectens
TGTCCTTGAGCCAGTTTGCAACCCATCAAGTGACATAGGGGTTTATATTTAAGCTGGTGAGCTTATCTATAATGCCCGAGTGGGGTATTGTATCGAAGGCTTTTGCGAGGTCCAGGTAGGCTGTGTGGACCACCTTCCCCTCATCAATGGCCTTGGTGACTGTTTCAAAGAAATCAACCAGGTTTAATAGGCAGGATCTTCCCTTAACAAAGCCGAACTGGGTAAGATCCAGTGTCTGTAGGTCCCCAATATCTTTATTTATGAGGTCCATAAAGATCCTTTCCATAGCTTTGCAGACCAAGCTAGTCAGGCTTATGGGGCAATAGTTTCCAGGATCTGTTGAGGCACCACCTTTGTGGAGAGGGACCACTGTTGCTGTACGCCACTCTTTGGGTACATATCCTGTAGTAAGGCTGAGATTGAACAGTAGTTTTATGTTTGGGTTTAGCTCTTCTTGGAGTTCATGTAGGATGCAGCCTGGGACACCGTCTGATCCCATTGATGCTGTGTTTTTTGCTTTGGAGAGGGCGGCTCTTACCTGAGCATCTGAGATGTCAGGGGGGCAGCACTCTGCTGGGATAGATATTTGCCCTTTTAGTGGGGGGGGGGGAGTTTGCGCTGAACTTGTCAGCTAGGATGTTGGCAATGTCTGTGGGTTTGGTGTATTTTTTGTCATTTTGGACTAATTCTGAGCATATCTGGGAATTCCCACCCAGGTTCATAACATAACTAAAGAAAGCCTTGTGATTATCCTTAGTGTCCTGTGCAATGTTTCTCTCGAAGCTGGCCTTAGACGATTTTATGAGTGCCCGTAGTTTTTTGCTAATACTGATCAGAGATGCCTTCCCTTTTTGGGATTTTGCTCTATCATGTAGTAGCTTCCTCCTTCTGTTGTATAGTTTGTTTATGGCTGGGGTCCACCAGACAGGAGGTCTGCCTTTGGAGGATTGGGTCTTGGTTTTATTTGGGATTGCATGATCCATGCATTCCTGAAGGTGTTCAGAGAATGCGTTTATAAAGGATTCTGTGGTCTGGGCCATATTTTTCAAAGGCCCGGGGGCTTTGAAGGATTCCACTGTGGTTTTGAGGAGTGTGAAATTTGCTTTAGAGAAGTTTTTCACTGTGGTTTTCTGGGCAGGGGGTGGGGTCGGGATGTGAATATCCAGTGAGATTAGTTTATGGTCTGATCTTACCAGTGAGGGATACACTTTTGGTCTGGAGCATAGAGTCCCCATGTTGATGATGATCAGGTCCAGTATGTTTTCCCCTCTTGTGGGAGTAGTAACAAGTTGTTCCATAGCATTTGAGTTTATAAATTCTAGGAACCTTTGGGCTAGGGTGTTGGAGCTAGAGTAATGCTCCCAGTCTATGTTTGGGTAGTTGAAGTCGCCCAATATAATGGTGTTTGGAGAGACCTTCATATTTTCCAGTGTTCTCAGGAAGGCCCAGTGGGGTTCCTGGGTTTGGGAGAGTGGTCTGTAGCAGGTTATAAACTGGAAGGCAGTTTTACCCACCGTTAGTTGCACATGGATAGTCTCTGATGCTTCGTGCTGTGCCACCAACCTGGAGGCGTGGGTATCTTTGACGAATATTGATACTCCCCCCTCCTTTTGTGGTTCGGTCCAAGTTTGGGGGCCGAAAAGCATGGTATGAGGTATAACCTGGTAGTGCTGGGGTGCTCTCGGGAGCCCTGAACCAAGTTTCTGTTACTGCACAGATATCGATGTTCTCCATGCTAAGGAGAGTTTTGAGTGCGTCCATCTTGATTTTTAGACTTCTGGCGTTGAGTAGCATTACTCTTAGTTTCTTATCACTTGTGATACCTATGGAGGTGGGTTTGTCTTTTGAGCCTTGCCTAAAAAAGGCACTATGGGGGTAGCAAGAGCCTTTGCCAATATCCGAAAGCCCAGGGGTGACAGGTACAAGCCATCCCTAGCGAAGCATCATGGCTTGTTGTGCATGTCATCCCAGGCTGACAGGCATTGGATCCCCTTTGAATGACATCAATACTTAAGCCAATTGTTGAAATTGATCATCTTGTCTTCATATTGTGGCATCATTCTTGGTGAGGGTAAGATGCTACTCAAGGTCAGGGTCATACTGGCCTGGGCTACATGCTCTTCTATGTCTCTTTTCATGTAGTCCAGGGAGGTACGTCTCAGGTCATTCACACCAGCATGGACAATGACTGAGTCATATTTGTACTTGCCTTGGAGTGACCTGAGTGCTTGTGTTATGTGGCGGATCCTAGCGCCCGACAGGCAGCTCACCATGACCTTCTCCTTGTTCAGCCTGGTGAGCGGGACGTCTGACGATGGAGTCACCTATTACAAGTGTATCAGGTGTATTGTTTAGCCTTAAGAGCTGTGACTGTTCGACACACTGGCTTTGTGAGCTATGTGTTGCATTTGTTTTGTTTTGGGGTTGCGGTTGCTTGGGTGTCTGCTTTGGAAGTCTCTTCTGCTTAGGGAGATTTTTATTTAGAGCCTCCGAGTATGTTTTTGTGTGTTTATGTGTTTGGTTTGCTGTCGTGGTAGGTCTATGTGAGACTGGAATTGTAGTGAGTGTGGTTTCCTTCTCCTCCTGACTGGTTACGCCAGTACTGAGTTGAGAGAGCTTAGCCTCCAGTTTGGCTATATGGTTGCATCTCTCACATCTGTTGGAATTTGTTGGGAGGAGGAGAGGGTTGTCTGTGTACATGAGGCAGTTGTAACATTGCCTCAAGATTCCAAGATTCACCAGCTGGACCGGAGAGGAGATTGACAACTGACCTTTGGACATACTAGAATAGTATTGGGAATTCCTTTATAATTGAAAAAAGGGCCAATGGGGAACAAGGTACTCAAGGGGAGTTTGTGAGGGTGTAGTGCTTTTAATTTTTTAGTGCTGACTTATATAATTGCTTTAGTGAGTAAGTGCCAGGTAACTTAAATGCAATGTGTTACAGGTAACTTAAATGCAAAAACGACAAACAGTAACTTTCTTTCAAGTGAAACAAGGAAATAAGTACAGTAAGCAATGCAGATATCACTAGGGATCCACAGAAGCACTGAAAAGCCGCGTTTTAGGTGGAATTAGCATTTCAGGGAAATAACAAGCAAATAAACAACAAACATACAAACAAAGCTAGATTCAGCAGGCCTAGATCTAGTCTATGCTACAGGAAACAAGGTGTACCAATTTCAGTAAGAAACAGTTCAAATGTGCAGGCACTATAAGCCTTTTAAGTATTAAGAAATGCAGAGTGCAAACAACAATACTGTAGAAGATGCACATTTGGGAAGAAGCAAGCATGTGAATTTGACAAAGAAATTATTTTAGAATGGGTATTCAGCAGAATACCAGGGGCAGAGGAAAAGGGAACTAATAATATTGATTGTTACAGTGGCTCCAATAGCAATCAAAGAGGGAAAAGCCCAATAATGATAGGTTTGTGGTAGTAAGGGGGTACTGGCAAGGGAGGAGGATAATGCTGGCATGTATTTATATTATGCCAAAAACTACTGTTATGGAGCTTAAGAATTTTTTGAGAGAATTAATCATCCTTCAGCAGGGAATATTAGTTATAGGTGGTGAATGGAACTTGATTTGTAATAGTGAGGATGTATCAGAGGGACATAGAAGGGAAAATATAACAAAAGAGGATATATTTCTGAAGGAATTTATGAATATATTTGATATGGAAGATGTGAATAAGTGGGAGGAACTCAGATTTTACATATAATTATATTTATATATTATTTCCCAAGATACAGTAACTGAGATAGACTGTATAGAAATTATATTTCACATGAACATGTGGATTTAATTGAAAGCTTTAACATACATCCAATAACAATTTGAAGTCATGCCCTGATAAAAACTAAGATACAAATGCAGGTTAATGAAGTAAAAATTAGACACTGATGTGTTCCCACATACCTGTTGAAAAGAGAGGAATTGAAGGAATAGGTAGAGGAAATTATTTGAGAGTTATTAGGGAAGATAGACATTTCTTCAGAAAGAATAGCTAGTGAGGGAGATACAATGAAAATGGAGTTTAAAATTAGAACAGAAATAAAGGAGAAAACAATATGGTTATGAAGTAACATAAATTATTTAGAGGGGTTGACAAAGGTTAAAGTTTTGCAAAATAAGCTGAATATCACAAAACAAGAAGAGGAACAAATGCAGAATGCTAAACAGAAAATAAGGGAATATTTGGATATTATGCAATAAGCAATTATTTTTTGATAATAACTCCAGAGCACAAAAACGTCTAGTGCAGCAACTTAGGCAACAGAAAGTTGAAAATAAAGTACAGGAGTGTGGAAACTGGGAAAGAGCACAAATGGATATGTCTGTGGAAGACTTAAAACTAATAGTTAATACAGGAGGAGATGAGATAAAAATGGTGATGTATAATTAATCTGGAGGGAAGTCTCAAGGAACAGATGCTATTCCTGTGGAAGTTTGGAAGTTAGGAGAGAAGAAAGTGGTGAAGATCCTGAAGATTTTCTTTAATAGTATTTTAAAAGGAGGGAAAGCGCTAGTACCTTGGAAAAAAGCTGTGGTGGCTGAATTCCCAAAAAAGAGTAAAGATCTGTCAGACCTAACCTCATATAGACCCATTTCAATTTCAAACCATGATTATAAAGTGCTTTTGTCTATAATAGCTAAAAGAATGACAAAGATGTTGCCAAAATTAATAGATAGGGATCAATGTGGTTTTGTAAAAGAACAATGATAATCCAGAGGGAAGTAGAATGTAAGAAGACATCACTGTTGTTAGTGAGTGTTAATGCAGAAAAAGTATTAGCAGAGTAATTTGGGATTTTATGAAAAGGGCAATGGAAGCATTTGGATTCTGTGATACAATAATAAGTTAATTGAGAAGGATATATGAAGGATTGGAGGCTATAACTAAAATGGGAGGGTTTCTCTCCTATAAGCTGTGTTTGAACAGAGTTCTTTGCTTTATATTTACAGCCATTGGCAAAGAAAATAAAGGATTCAGAAATTCAAGGATTTAGTTGGTATGGTAATCAAGAAAAGTTGGCTTTATTTGCAGATGATATTATTTTGTACTTGATATATCCAGAAAAGGGCATTGCAGTGTTGTAGAACATTCTGAGACAGTTTCAAGTGTTTTCAGAATATAAAATGAATGAATATAAAACATAGGTCATAGCTGTAAATTATGTACCCACCCGTGACTTGGTTCAGCAATACTCATATTTATGGGGACATGATAATGTGAAACACTTAGGAGTTGGGGACATGATAAGGTGAAGCACTTAGGAGTATGGATTAAAAAGGCTGCTATAAAGATATATGGGAAGAGACTAAACAAAAGATATTACAAAAAGTGAGAAACTGGAAGCTCTTAATTATAGATATGGATAGTAACATATAAAAATGTTTTAGTTCATTTAGTTTTATATATAGCTCAGGCATATTTTTATCAACCAGAGGAAAAGTTGTGAACATTAATTAATAAAGAGTTGTAGGAATTTATCTGGGAGGGAAAGAGGGTAAGAGTTAAGTGGGATAAGTTGATTCTCCCAATTGAACAAGATGGTTTAGGATTACCTGATTTGAAGGGATATTTTAATTACATACAAGGGGAAGGTTACAATTCATAGTGGAAGGAATAATGAAAGCAGGGGGAGTTCAAGAAATAAGAAGACAGTGGGGTTTTGGATACAGATCTTTAAGGAGAATAATAACCACCATGCAGAATAGTATATTCATACATTTGCAGAAAGTAGTCTAAGAACTAAGCCAACATGTGACTGGAAAAAGATTTTTCCAATAGGGATGACTGCAAGTAGGGGTACAGAGAATTAGCAAGAGGAAGGCTGGACTTTACTGGAGAAAACTGCCAAAGGAAGCAAGGTACTGTAAGCAAATAAGAAGGAAATCTAGAAAAGTGGGGTGAGGCCAAGAAGAAGTTTTGACTGCAGGTTAAAGACTACCTTCACTATCAGGGAATTATATCAGACTATAGTCAAAGAGAAAAGAACAGAAGTGTCCTAAGAGAAAGGTCTGTCCTGGTAGATTTTTTAGATGAATCTAGAACAGAAGCTGTTATTAGAATGGGATAATCAGTAGGACATATAAAATATTGCATGATAACTATAAGAATCAATCAGAGGAGGTTAGAAAAAACTGGGAAGAGAAAATGGAAAAGCAATTTACAAGAGAACAATCGGACGGCATATATATATAGCTGTCCAGTATGCAACAAAATCCAGAAGGTTTAGGATATTTGTTTGGAAGTATTTACTAAGGTAATTTTTCTACCACAAGCAGATTTCAAAGAAGTTTTCCTCAGACAGATAGAAAATGTTGGAGGGAAGAAAGAGTTGACATGGAACATATTTACTGCAAGTGTAATGAGTTGGCAAATTAAAAAAAAATTCTCTACAGAGTACTCCGTCAGAATTGTGGGGGAGCAAATGGTTGTAACTAAGGAAATGGTTATTTTGAGCTGGGGCACAGGATCTGAATTGTCTAGACATAGTAAGGCCTTAAATGTAATTCTGTTGCCTGCCACAAAAGTAGATACTGGAAAATGGAAATCAAAATCTAAACTAACTGTATTAGAAGTATTGTACTTTGTAAAAGATATAATAGAATTAGAATAGGAATCCTTAAAAAAGGGAAGGAGCAAATTGCATAGAAATAAACAAAATTTGTGGGAACACTACATGCAGAATAATGTTCAGAAGATGACAAGCGAGGTTTAAGGAAAGGCAGAAAATGAGTGATTTATGTGAGGGTGCTACAAATCACTTCCAGTTTTTGCCAAAAGGTTGTATCATTCTACAGACAGCCACTGTTGCAAAGTGTTTGACTGGGAAAACAACTTAACTAGTCTGGCGTTAACTATACAGCACGATAAAGTGGCTGTTTGAAGTGCAATTCAAAGTATTTACCGTTACTGATATGCTTGTTGAGGCACTGTATTTCCAGTTAGCTACAAATTATCATAATCTCAAATAGTTTTAAATGAAAGAAATGCTTTTTCATGTTATGAGGTGCATTCCAGTTACAAAGAAACATATTTTGTTGGTAAACAAGAGCCTTTGGAATCATCATTTTGTCCATCCCCAGGGATTTTACTGTTCAAAAATTTACTCTGTTAAAGGAAGTATTATATAATTGTTAAATGCTAAGCTGTGAATGAATCAGTTCCTTTAGCCTCAAGTCTGTATCCCAAAAATTCCATTTGCAGTGTTTTGACAGGCCACTTAACCAGACCAAAACTCTAGAGACATGACTAAAAACGAGTAGTTATTCTTAGTGAAGTCTAACTATTTAACAAAGAATTGAATAATAACAAAATGAGTCTTGCCTAGCTCTTGTAGGGTTTAAGTTCTCATCAGTCTTTGATCTGACACCCTTTTTTGAAGTATGTTTCCACACACATTTCCTAACTGAACCCTTGTCTGCCCTTTTGTTTTTATAACTTCTTTAGTCAAATGCTACTCTTCCCTTGCACAGTACTCACTACTTATAAATTTGGTCATGCCATTCAACTCATTTGCCTCTACTTATACATACTGAATACCACCAGCGTTTCTTAGTATGTCTTCCCCTGCAACTCTCTCCCTTTCCCTTGTACCTAATATTTTCTTTCTGTGCCTTTGTTCAGTGCAACTTCTAGAGTATCAGAAACTGACAAGGAAATGAGATATGGAAACTAATCTGCTTTTCCAAGGCTAAAATAGGAGATGTCACAAGTTGACTTAAAACCATCAAGACACCTGCTATGACTTTGGACTGGTTATAGTCAATGACCTTAAGCTGCCCTCACTGGATGAGATGAAATGGAACATGATGTGGCTACCTTCTACCATCTGTAATGTGGGCAAGGCTCATGCATGAAAAGTTATATATTAGTCAAACAATCATGAACAAAGGGAAACCTTCTATATAAAACAACAAATGATGTATCTGACGAGTAGTGTCACCCGAACCTGTCCTTCAGTAAATGATGCACTTGATGAAGTACATGTTTGTCATATATTAAAAAAAAAAAAAAAAAAAAAATTATATATATATATATATATATATATATATATATATGTGTGTGTGTGTGTGTGTGTGTGTGTGTGTGTATATATATATATATATATATATATATATATATATATATATATATATATATATATATATATATATATATATGGGTCTAGGACACCTGCTTGACTAGCATATGTCCGAATCACAAAACATTGAACACACATACATGAAAGTGCTTAACATCGAAAAGCGCTTCCGTGTATGTGTAGTTCAGAAAAAAATCTATGTTTCTGCAGGGGGGCTTTGCCTCCCTGCACCCACCCCCTATTTTATTATTCTCACTCCGAGATCGCACTACGGTGGGGAAAAGGGAATTTTCCCTTACCTGCACTGTAGTCCGATCTACGAAACAGGCGCACATACACGGACGTGCTTGTCGATGTTAAACACTTTCGTGCATGTGTGTTCGATGTTTTGTGATTCAGACATATGCTAGTCGAGCATATGTCCGGATCCCGTATGTATATATATCTATATATATATATATATATATATATATATATATATATATATATATATATATATATATATATATATATATATATATATATATATATATATATATATATCAGCTCCATATTGAAATGTTGAGACTTGTAATACTGAGGCCTGGAAAGATAAGAAAAAAAGACTGAAAACATACGAGAAACGGTGAATGTCAATGTGATGTCCCTGCTCTGGGCCAGTGATCGAGTCTCAATCCTTACCAAGGACACTGGTGAGGGATGTTCACTTGGATCAAAAATAGATACGCACAGTATTTCCAGATGCAGTTCTCTGCTCCAAGCATAATTTCCCTTAAGATCACACAGGGAACACACTCCATTTCTGGAGCTGGGTTTCCTTCTCTCTATCCAGGCCCCAAATAAGATTCCCCACTGACACAGCTGTAGCGTTAAGTCCTCAGACGAGTGTACCAAGCCAAGTCCTCCACCATCACCTCTGTGAAACCAGTGCTCTGTGTTCCTGTTCCAAGTTGCTGACACACAGACATACTCTTTGATATTTGATTTTCACATACAACTCACACACCTGAGAAAGGCTGGCAAAGATTCATCTGCTGTGCCCCCTTCACTCAGACTATAAGGTAATTACTATGCCACCAGCCAGCTACTCTAAGGCTCTTATAAGGGTACCCAATTATACTGAGTAAAATTAATACTGATTCCAATAGTAGTGCTTGGTCAATGCAGCAAGACTTTCAGGAGCGGCTAGTGTGTCACCAAATAAATATAAGTAATCTCAAAGGAATAGTCTGTAAAAGACCAGCTGCAATGAAAAGTTTAAATATAATACAAAAGAAAAACTGTGCCAACAGACACACTGACCATAACAAAAAACAATAAACAATCCCAAATGCTCGGAGTGAACGAAAACTTATTTATTAAAACAAAATGACTAAGCGCTTTCACCTTGGAATTTTCAAAGGCTTCTTCAGAGTCATTCATAATACATCCAACACCCCCCTTAAATAACAATACATAAACTGAAACAACCAACCAAATTGTCTCAAATAAACCATATATTTTAAAGACATATTACTGCACCATCATGTAAAAAAATACTTATGTAATTGCCATTTCACTTTTGGAATTAAAATATTATATACAGCATTTAAAAGGCATAATTGAAATGCATGTACTAAATAATTCTTTTATAAGAACATAAATCTTAACATCCTTATTTTTGTTTTATATGAGTAAAGCTCTTTGCTTCAGTATTGGCATTAGAGGAGTAGCTTCATTAAGTCCTGATGCAACTGTAGAGTTCAATCTAAGTTGCCATTTCAACACACTTTCCTCAACTTCTAGCTTTTCATCCCTGCCTTTGTCTGAATGCAGAACTCTATCTATCACAAAAAAGATGACTTTTTTAAAATCCACACATTTAGTAGTGTGAAGATAGAGAGCATTGTGTTCATCTTTGTTTTTAAACACCCTAAGGTGCTCACGTATCCTGCCTCTGAGTCTACGTGTGGTTTTCCCCACGTAGAACTCAGGGCAGGAGGTACAGGTTGCTAGGTAAATCACCATAGATGTATTGCAGTTGCATTTACCAGGACATTGTAGGGCAAGATTAAAATTAGCCACTGATACATATGGATCGTCATTAATGAATTTGCAGAACCTACAAGCCCCACTTTTAAACATTAGTGACCTGTAACCCATTTATTTTGCTCTATGTCCTTCTAGGATGTTTTTAACATTTTTACCCCTGCTGTACACTATTCAGGGTTTTGTACCAAGTTTTTCCTTTGTTTCTTGGTCAAACATCCCAACTTTTGTTAATAATGTTGATTATATTTGGGGTCAATTTGTTGTAATGCAAAATAATAGGGTCACCTTCACTTGTTTTCTGGGTAGATTGTAAATAACCCTATAAATTCATATAAAATAAAGAGCAGTAAAGCAGCACTCTCTTTTATTCAGCAATAACAGGATAGAGCTTTCAGGTAACACCCTTCATCAGTATAAATCATACTGATGAAGGGTGTTACCCGAAAGCTCTATCCTGTTATTGTTGAATAAAAGTGAGTGCTGCTTTACTGCTCTTTATTTTATTTGAATTCATAGTGTGATATTATAGCAGTGAAACTTTTCTGCAGTTGGTTTTTATTCATAGATTTTTAAATAAATAGCACTAGTGACAAGAATAGGTTGATACAACAAATGTCTCTTCCTAGTCACTTCCTGTCTAACTTTTGTCAGTACCTTTAGTGGGTAACCCCTCTCAAGAAATAAACCTATTAAGGTATAAATTTCCTTATTAAAGGTTCCTTCATCACTTATAAGCCAGGAGTACCTCACCATCTGTCCTTTTATGATACTTTTTCTTTGGTGTTGAGGATGGCAACTGTTGTAGTGAAGCAATGTGTTAGAAAAAGTTTATTTTCTAAAAATTGTGCTATGCAGTTTACCATCCTCATTGTTAACCCAAAGATGTATATCCAAAAAATTGATTTCTTTTGGTTTCCACCTACTAGTAAACCTCAAAAATTAGGTTGTGGTGTTCAAATATTCGACAAAATCAAGGGCTTCCTTTTCATCCCCCTGCCATAAAATCAGTATGCCATCCAGAAATTGATTGTAGGACTTTATTTTCTCCATAATGGGAGTACCAAAAATTTATTTTCTCTCCCATTCCAATAGTACCAGGTTTGCAAATATGGGGGCACACCTTGCCCCCATAGCAACTCCAGATACCTGGTGGAACAGTTCCCCCTCAAAAGAGAAAATTATTTCTCAGTACTATTTCCATGTTGACCTTCGTCTTATCAATTCTTTCATTTTTCAGTAGACTCTCCTGAAACATCTCCAATCCACTCTCATGTGGAATAACAGAAAATAGATTTATAACATCTATTGTTAAAAAAAGGATAACCCATTTCTCTGTTTGATTTTAATCTCTCAAGGCAATGCCACGAGTCCCTGACAATGTGTTCAGCATCCCTTACCACAGCTCCTACAGTTTTCTCAACCCATGCTGCCAGGGGTTCTGTTTTTGACCCTTTAGCTGATACTATGGGTCTAAAGGTTGGGTTTTGTGGATTCTTGTGGATTTTAGGGATACAGAATATCTTTGGAGTTATTGGTTTCTCTACTGTCAAAACTCTTAAGTCCTTCTGGTCAATAACTCCTTGGAAAAATGCGTCAGACAGGAAGAAATCAATTCTCATATAAGCCCTGTTTAGTTCATTTTTGGAAATCCTTGAATAGGTGGAGGGTCGTTAAGAATCTCAAACATTCTTGAAACAGTCTATCTGAGACATTATGACTAACATCCCACCCTTATCAGGCTTCAAAATTCGAATGTTGTTGTCTCTAGCTAGGGCAGTGAGAACTTCTTTTTCTTCAAATGTTAAATTCCCTTCTCTGTACCTCTTCACTTTTATTTCTTTCCTAATCTCTTTTTCACATATTTTTCAAATAGTGCTATTTCAGAGTTATTATGAGGGATAAATGTACTTTTCTTTCTCAACTTAATGAGTTCCAAATCCAAGTTTAAAGTAGAATGTCCCTGAAAAAATAGTCTCAAATTTAACTGCCTTACATACAATTTCAGACTAATCAAGTTATGTACTATGTCAGGCTTAAAATCAGGGACATAAGACAAACCCTTTTTCAATAAATCAAAATGTGTTTCATCAGCATTTAAAACACTGAAGTTATAAATTGTAAATCCCTGTTTCTTTGATAATGTCACATTCACTCAAGAATTTAACATGAGTTCCAACACTAGTGGCTGAATCATTGTACATGTCTATTAAGTCCATAAATATGTCATTTCCATTAGTACTGTATTGTCTATTGTCAATTTTTGCTAATTCCATTTCCATCTCCCCCCTCCCCTTTTCCTTTTGTTGTAGGGGTGATTCTGCTGGTTCCTGCGGTTCATATTCGCTTGATTCCTCAAGCGTCCTGATCTCCTGGGTTGGAAGTCCTGTTCTAAAAAAAATCTTCATCTCCTTTTTCACAAAAAGAATTACCCTTGTTCCCTATATTGTTTTTTGTGATGTAATCATTTCCCCTCTCATTGTAATGTCCCACTTTATTAGTGGGTTTAGTTTTAACACCTATAGGGTATGCTTGGTTGTTTTTGTAATCCACTGTGTCTCTAGCCAGTTTCCACTGTTTAGTGTTCAAGTTATTTTTAACAAACACCTCAATTTCCCATAGCACTTTACAGTATTTTTGATTACTTTTGATTACTCTAATGCCAATACTGAAGCAAAGAGCTTTACTCATTTAAAACAAAAATAAGGATGTTAAGATTTATGTTCTTATAAAAGAATTATTTAGTACATGTATTTCAATTATGCCTTTTCAATACTGTATATAATATTTTAATTCCAAAAGTGTAATGGCAATTACATATGTATTTTTTTTACGTGATGGTGCAGTAATATCTCTTTAAATTTTATGGTTTATTTGAAACAATTTGGTTGGTTGTTTCAGTTTATGTATTGTTATTTTAAGGGGGGTGTTGGATGTATTATGAATGACTCTGAAGAAGCCTTTGAAAATTCCAAGATGAAAGCACTTAGTCGTTTTGTTTTAATAAATAAGTTTTCATTCACTCTGAGCATTT
Organism: Protopterus annectens; assembly: GCF_019279795.1. Taxonomy (NCBI): domain Eukaryota; kingdom Metazoa; phylum Chordata; order Ceratodontiformes; family Protopteridae; genus Protopterus; species Protopterus annectens. The sequence continues at coordinate 900,574,972 of NC_056743.1, forward strand.
GGGATTGTTTATTGTTTTTTGTTAAAAGTTTAAATATATTTAATAATAAATAATAAAAGAACATGAAAATACTAAATATCTGTTTACAATAAACACAAGAGTTTCAATCAGAGGAAATATGAAACATAACACAGATGGATAGATGCACACAGATACAGAAAACAATAAATAATGTTACTTCTATATCATTCTCAGATGATTTAAACCTCTGCATTAATTTAACCTTGTACTACTGTTCTCAACCACTAAACATTTAAATATGCTTTACATCCTTCTCCAAGCTGCTGTTTAACTTTTGTTTAGTTTTTGCTATTTTGTATGTGAAATTTGCTTAGTTTGTTTCTGTTTCCACTATGTATTGTACTTCATATTATGGAGCTTGGAATATGTATTATTGGAGCTTTTCTCCCCGGGCCTCCACTGAAAAATGGGCTCTTTGAGCCCAGTGGACCTCTCCGGTCATCAAACTGGAAATAAAATAAATAAATAAATAAAACAGTACTTAACTTATCTCACTATATTTCCCTCACTGATCTAAAGAATTACTATTCTCTGGTTACTTACTAAAGTAAGGCAAAATGAAGTGGGTGAGTGGTCTTCCTTCTTTATCAGGTTTTAAAAACAGACTGCTCTGAGACTTCTGTCTCATCTAGTATTAAATCATTTCAGTGCTGGATTACAAAATGACATTACATACATCTGACTCTGGTTCCCACACTACTGCCTTTACTAGAATCTGAACCAGAGTCTAGCACATATGTGTTACTATACACACACACACACACACACACACACACACACACACAGCTTTGCTAAGATGTGTTATAGCATCTGGAAGCTATAAAACCATTTCAAAACTTCCACCCTTCTAGGGTAGCAATTAGCTCACCCCTAAGGCCAATACTGTAGGATTTCTAGTCCTGTTTTTCACAGACATTTTGGCTCTGGCTGCAACTGTAATATAAAATCTTTATGGCCTAAACCAGGTAATTTAATTTCAAACTATTTTTCAAAGTTATTCTGGACTGAGATTAACCTCTTCTCTTCCGGTATCCTCTGTTACAATATATTCACTTCAATAGTCACAAAACAGTCTAACAGACCAATAACTGAGTACAATGCTCCCTTTTGCTTGCACCTCACCAGACACCTGCAACAAATGGAGAGATATCAGAGGTTTCTCACCAAGAAATTACAGGGTACACAAAACAAGTCTTAAATGGAAAGACTGAAAGCCTTGTCATTGTATTCTGTCTCCTACAGGTTGCCAAGGGGTGACCTATGCCTGGCTTAGAAAGCAGTTTCTGATCCAGCCCTGATGGAAATGCTATACATTTCTAAATCAAACTGCAGGAGGGTCACTAGCTCCAGGGGATCTTAACCTAGCCTCTGACATGAACAGGTCATGCTGGAGAGACAGATTCATCTCCCAGACTCTGCAACCTCTCTGGATCAAGCTGCCAATTCATGTGAAAGAGAGCCCCTCCCTGACCCTCTTCAAATACAACCTAGATCAATGGATGGAAAACCGCAAATTCACTTCTGGAGTGGTGCCCATGTTCCTCCTGGGCAGATCAAGTCACTACTAACTACCATAGACTCTTATCACTGTGAACTTCGCTCACCTAACCACCGACAAATGGGGCAACTCAGGATAAATATGGCTAAGCTTATAAGGGCTCTACGGCCATTAGCCTAGTAACCTCATATAAGCCTATGAACCTATGAATTCCTGTGTCCCATTCATTTCAATGGGAGGTGAAGGTTGCTTTATGTATCAGTTGAATAAGGCTTTATGTAGTTTTAACATAATTTCATAAATGAGCTGTTTTCTGTGTGGTTTTCTGTGTGTGTTTATTAAGCCTCTATTGTACTTCAGTAATCTTTGGGTAGCTTAGTCTTATTTTTTTAGGTATTTAGAATTGGGCTCTTTTTGACAGAAAAGCCTTTTTCCATTTGGCTGGTTGTTATTTCACTTTTTTATTGTTTCATTTTAACTTTTAAACTTATATTCTAGGTGTTTAATTTATAAAGAAGAGCTTGATTTCCACAAGCATTAGGGCATCTGCAAAATATCCCAAACAACACATGAATGGTTTGTCTGTGTGATCTTTTTACCTTTTGATTTAGATGTCATTTGGGATATTTTACCAGCACTGTAATGTTCACTGACATCAGGCTTGATATTAAACTCTGCGTCAAACAATCTACTTATGCAGTCCTGACAAGATCAATAAAAGACCAAAAACTGCAAGTCTACAGCTAGTGGTGTCTGACTTTACTAGTCTGAATGTATCAATAAATACTTAAATGTAAAAGGTCATGGGCATTCGGAAGACATGTAGATGAAGCACTGGTCTTTCCTTAAGGGGCCATTTGCATCTATCCCATGGGCCTCCACTTCAGGAAGTTTACGGTATTACACAGTTAAGACTGTAGCTTGGCTGGGTCTTCCTTGCAGTTTTTACTGAATGGTTTGTCTGTGTGACCTTTTTACATTTTTATTTAGGTATTCTAAAATATACTAATCTTTTCTTTGATTTATTTTACAGAACTCATACTGTTCAGATACTATAGATGGGTTTTGATTCAAATGTTTCTGTAAAAGAAGGACAGCATTTTGAAAGGAATTGGACTAGGTTTTTTTGTTACCATCAAACTGTACTACAAGCCATATAAACTAGGCCCCAATGCATTAAATAAGGTTGACAGCATTTGTACTTTCAGCACTGATTTCATGACACAGCTCTGTTCTACACATGATCATTTTTCTCTATTACTGTTAAAATCATTCACGAAGCGAATATGCTCCACTATTTTGTGACTATGTTATATGCTACAACCAGATATTTCTTACTGTATTTACTTTCCTTCTTCATTAAAATCATTTATTTGTATTCATAAATAATGCATATCCATTTTAAGTATTTAAACAACCATTAACTTATGATTACTAGGTCATTTTACAGATTTACTCCTGAAATTATTTTATTACTTGCTATTTTTTCTTTAATATGAAAAGTCATTGATAAGCTGAAATAAATTATTTTGATAATTATACAAGTTAATTTACATATTTGTTTTGATACATCTAGCAGATAAAGTACATTTGTATTTTTGAGCAACATGTTTGTAAACACGACTCATGTAAATAGCTTTTCACAGCACAGTATCAAATTTTGTAAATTTGTTTGCTTGAACTATTGCATACATATAGCAAACCCACTTTGGCATTCATCCAGAGCCTACTTTTCTTGCACTGTCCTCAAAAATAATTAATTTGTGTATTTCAGTCATTTAACATAATTTGATTCTATGGCTCTCAAGCATCCCAGTTTGCCTGGTACATCCCAATATAAACTGCAGATACCGATCGGTGCACTGTTCTGGTGCACATACTTCCCAATTTAAACTGGAGATCGGTGCACTGATTTGCACGCCTCCAGTGCTAAACCATTGGTTTCACACCAGGCCCTCTTACAAGCTAAGATTGGCAAGAGATAGACATCTAGTTCAGCCCCACAACTACAACAACAATGCTTTTTGCCTATTTTTTTACAATATTTACAACAGTAGTGACAGATTAATCAAAATAAAAGAAGTGTGAAAAATGGATTTGCCAGACATTTCTTAAGATGTCAAAATTCATCTCTCCTTTGCCTTCACAGAGCAAGCTGTTCATCCACTGAATATACAAAACTAACACAAGAGCATTGCTTTTCAGTTTCAGTAGAAACACTGTGATTTCTGTTTACTAAACTGTAATTAATATTTTCATTCTCCTTCAGTGGTTTGGTAAGGAAGAGAAGTGCCATTTACTTAGAAGTGGAAAATTGATCATAGCCTGGGTATTTCTTAAGTCTTGGTCTGGCTCAAAGAACCATCTCCATCCCCTTTTGTGGGTCACATCTTTTCTGGGTAAGTATTACATCGCAAGTCTGCAATTTGTGTTTGAGATGTTGGGTAATGTTGCCCTTCCTGCTTCATTTTGAAAAGTAGCAATAATTCAAGTTCCCTAAGCACAAAAGAACGGATGGTTAATAAATAAGAAACAAGAGTTATCATTAATGACTTTGGTCAAAACTAAATTATTAATGTAAGCTGGGTAACCCATATAATGAGGTCTAGGTTGTCAGCAGCAAAAGAATGCAGGAGGAGTGTTGCATGTAAATTACATTTGTAGTTGTAGTATAAGCATTATGGTACATACTGCATGAACTAATAAAAAGTGAAACAGTCTGGTGCCAAAGGACAACAACTGGATAAAAATAAAATGTTTATTAACCAAATAAACTTCAAATAAAATCATAAGTTTCAGGTCTCAATATTTCTTCTGCTTCCAAGTTGAGCTTGCTCGCTTCGGATGAACCCCCTGTGCTGTATAATCCCAATTCAGCCCTTTGCTGGACTGATTACTGTAAAAAAATGCATTATTGCTATTGTTTTTGTTTCTAATATGTTCTGACCTCCTTGGCTCATCAGTACCTGAAGATAAAGATGTTTGTGTTCCACACGCACTTTCCTTTCATCCCTCGGGGTTGACAAATTAGTCAGTTGTCCATTTCAAGCATTCTGATTGGTAGAAGCTGCCTGGTTGTCAAGGAAACAGATCTTTACAGGATATGCTGATTCCTTAGCATATTCTTATATATCTCGATTGATTTTTTTTCATTTTATGTGAAAAAATATCTTTACAAGTCTTTTCAACTTTAAAAACAATATTATCAAAATTTGTTTTATAGTGGTCAAATAATAAGTCACTTTTGATACTGGAATTCAATGTTTCAAGCAGTTTATTAAGTTCATGCATAAGTGTGTCATTGTGCTTAATCATAAGCCTCATCATTTCAATGCCAGCATTATCGAAAATAGCATGTAGTTGTCTATAAAAGTCTGTCCCAAAAGAATTGCCATTAGGATAGTACCACAGACTAAGTCCCTTAGGGCCTTGCTAAAGATCACTATTGCGCTGTAGATAACTGTTTTCTAGTTGTAATTTTTTTGTAATTTAATAAAAGAGAGTCAAATTACTTTAACTTTTCAGTTAACGAAGTATTATCAAATGTTAAGTGATTTATGCCAGCATTAAAGTCACGCACATGGTTATGGGAAAAAGAGAACGTTTTATCAGTCCAAGTAAAAGTATTTTCCCTATCATTAGGGTGACTCACCACTACATTCTGTTCATGAACTACTGAAGAAAAAGACAGAATAGGCTGGGTTAAGGGCATTCCCAGATTTGAATTCTAGCCATTGAATCCATTTTCTAAGGTCCCAACACTTTAATTTGATTTGAATGCTCTTGTAACTGTTGACTAATTTGTTAAAGCTGAAGAGTAATGTTCCCATTTGAACCAGAATTGTCCAGGCCAGACACCTCAAGGTTGTTACCTCCATTCACGCCACACGCCATGGTATCCAAGAAGCAGCAACTAATAAAAAATGAAACAGCCTGTACCAAAGGACAACAACTGGATAAAAAATAAAACATTTATTAACCAAATAAACTTAAAATACAATCAAGTTAAAAGTTAAACACTTTCATCCCAAAGTGTCAAAGGACTTCATCAAAACAAAGAATAAACTAAAATGTGAGCAATATAAAGACCTAATTACATTAAAATATTGACCAATAGAAAATTTACCTTTAAAGTAACAATTAAGTAGGTAATGTTAACCCTTTAGATATTTCAACTTTAAAACACAGTTGATGTTAAGATTTTCACTCAGACCTGGATAAGTGTATGCATTCAACCAAAGCGGCCACTTTAACTCACACAAATCTAAATGAACTGGTATAATCCTACCTTGTGAATCCATTAAAATCTGCTGAATAATGACAAATACAAATTTGCTTTGAGGAGATACAATAACATGTTTAAACAATACGTTAGATGACTTTCCTTTTTTAATATTAAAAGATGTTCATATATTCTTTCACAAAATCTTCTAGAGGTCTTACCTATGTAGAACACAGAGCATTGTAAACACTTTGCCATGTATACCACATTTTTAGAATGACAGTTGAAGTGGCCTTTTGCATAGAATACCATATTACCTACTTTGAACTTCTCTTAGGTGGTTAAAATGTGTGGACATTGTTTCCACATGCCATACTTGAAGTTCACTAAAGTTGTGTAATGAGAACTTCTGGTGTGAATTTTTGATTAATGAGATAAATATCGCTTTTACAAAAATTGACAATTTATTAAGCCACATATTATTCCAAGGGCAAATTACCTTGAGTGAATTTTATTTTTTAAGAAATGATTTCTCAGTAATAATGAGTATTTTTGGGATTACTAAAATCCACAAGGACTTAAGCCACCCACAGTTTAGGCCCATCGTGGATGGCAAAAGATCCAAAAAATTTTTTATGGCACAACTTGTGGATTTTTACTTTAAACAGAATCTCAAGAATTACAAATATATATGTAAAGACTCCTGGGACTTTATGAAACATCTTGAGGTTGAGATTTCTCCTAATATGTTACTAGTCACCATTAATATAAAAAAAACTTTTTACTGTCATGCCTCATGAAACTGGTTTATGTTGGTTAGAAACACAGTTAGTTAACACTAGGATCTTTAACCAAGACCATATTAACTTGTTGACATCTCTTATGGAAGTTATTTTAACCAACAATTTTATTTATTTTGAGGACCAGTTTTTCAACAGATGGTGGGAGTTGCTATGGGAGCACCCTGCGCCCCCACATATACTAATTTGGTCATGGCCCATTGAGAATAAGAATTCGTTTTTGGTAATGCTTGTATGACTTACATAAAATATTATACAAGATACCTGGATGATTTGTTTTTAATATGGGCTGATACTGAGCAGGCCTTAATGGAATTTTTTTTCTTATATCAACTACACTACTGAATTTTTACAGTTTATGTATTCCTTTAGTAGTGTAAGAATTAATTATTTGGACATTGATGTATTTCTTGACAACACCGACCACATATTTTTTTAAAAAATCTTTCAGAAGTTCACCTTTTCAAAATTCTACTTGGAATTTTCTAGCTGTCACCCACACCACCAAAAAAGATCTGTGGTTAAAGGGCAGTTAGTTAGGTTCATAGGTTCATACTAGGCTAACTGCCTTTGCAAGCCATTTTAAGCCTAGCCAATTATCCCCTGTGAGATTCAAACCCTGTACTTTGTATTTGTAAGGCAAACACCTTAACCATTAGGCCACCCTCCCAACCCCAATAAATTCCCACTGTCAGTCTCGAACCCAGGACCTTGGTAACATTAGTCTATATGACCTACCACTAAGCCATGCCTGCCTTTAGGGCAGCAAGTCACCAAAGAATCAGATTTTTTAACTGAAGTTGACTACATGCTCAGTATGTTCAGGAAAAGGGGTTATCCTGAGAGTCTTTTGTATAAGGTACATCAAGAAGTGATAAACAAAATAAATATGGGCTTTTACAAATCTATTTTAAGTCGACAGGCATTTTTCACTAATCAAGTTGATGTGCAAGATACATATGAGAATGGTATAGGAGTATCTACTTGGTTTAAAGGGAATTTTTCTTTTATTACTGATTTTAACAAGCACAGTAAAGCTATTGTTAATGCCCTTAAGAAAAATTGGAATATATTTGTTTTAGACAAGGCTGTTAGTGAATTGCTTGGTGATGCACCAAATATTGTTTTTAAAAAATACTTGTCCTTTAAAAATTTATTAGAGAATAATAAAAGTCATACCAGAACTTCTCATTACAAAATTTTAGGGAACTTCAAGTGTGGCATGTGGAAACAATGTCTACACATTTTAGCCGGTAAACAGAATTTCAAAGTAGGAAGTATGGTGTTCTGTGCAAAGGGTCACTTCAACTGTCAGTCTAAAAATGTAGTGTACATGGCAAAGTGTTTACAATGCCCTGTGTTCTACATAGCTAAGACCTCTAGAAGATTTTGTGAAAGAATATATGAACATATTTTTAATATTAAAAAAGGAAAGTCATCTAATGCATTGTCTAAACATGTTAGTGTATTTCCTGAACACAAATTTGTATTTGTCATTATTCAGCCGATTTTAATGGATTCACAAGGTAGAATTACACCAGTTAATTTAGATTTGTGTGAATTAAAGTGGCAGCTTCAGCTGAATGCCTACACTTATACAGGTCTGAATGAAAATCTTAACATCAACTGTGTTTTAAAGTTGAAGTATCTAGAGGGTTAACATTACCTACTTAATTGTTACTTTAAAGGTAACATTTCTATTGCTATTTATTTTCTTATGCTATAAACCAGGTGTAATGAGGTCTTTATATTGCTCACATTTTAGTTTATTCTTTGTTCTGATGAAATCCCTTGACACTTTGGGATGAAAGCGCTTAACTTTTAACTTGATTTTATCTGAAGTTTACTTTGTTAATAAATGTTTTATTTTTATCCAGTTGTCCTTTGGCACCAGGATGTTTAATTTTTTATTAGTTTCTGCTTTTTGGTTACCATGACATACTGCATGAAGAAAGTACAGCTGACAATGAAATAAACATTGCTTTGTGGACATGGAATTTAAATACTGGTACTAGGCAGAACAGAGTGTACGAGACTTCATGTAAACAAACATATAAAGAGCATTACATAATAGGTTCAATAGCCAGGATATCATAAAAATACGTTATGCATGAGGATTGTACTATATGCCAACTATGTTAAATGTATATTAATATGAGGATGTTTTGTTAAAAAAAAGTAGGAAGAATTCACATGGAATTGAATACGTCAGATCTTCATAGGTTTTGCAATAGAAGTAGCTGAGTTCCTGTTTTAGCGACTACAAAGTGCAGTGTCATCCCCTTTGGTAAAAACTCTGTACCCATGAACTACCACATAGGCAGCAATCTACTTAACACCGAATGCGTGATAAGAGACCTTGGGACCCAGGTGGACAGTAGTCTCTCCTTTGATAGTCACATCGCCACAGTAGTTAGGAAGTCCTTCTACGTGGCACACCTCATCATAAAAGGGTTCTCATCCAGGAAAAAAGAGGTCATTGTTACCCTCTACTCATCACTCATTAGGCCCATTATAGAGTACAACGCCTCTTTTAGAATGTACCTCACAAGACATCTGCACCAGCTGGAAAGGCCACAGAAGTACCTCACAAAGAGGATTACTGGAGTCAAACAAATGCCCTACATTGACCGCCTCAAAAAACTCCAGCTTTATTCTGTAGCATATCGCCTACTCAGAGGTGATCTCTGCCTAACATGTAAAGCTATGTCAAACCCAGAGCTGTTGGACATGCTACACCTAAAGAAATCCCAATCCCTCCGAGCTACACGCTCTAGGGACCTAAACCTTGTCACCACAATAAACAGGACATGCTGGAGGGATAGATTCCTGTCCCAGAGACTTCCCATACTCTGGAACAGGCTACCCATCTATGTCAAGCAAAGTTCTTCATTATCTTGATGAGTGGATGGGAAATAGGAAATACACCCTGGGGATCACTTCTGTGTTTCTGCTCATCAGTGCCACAGGAAATAAACTTTCTTGGGTGGCGTAAGCCAGGGAACCTTGTTGGCTAGGCTTTCGTAGGCCCTTGGGCCGATAGCCTAGTACCTACCTATGAACCTATGAGTAAGAATGTCCTTTCATATACTGTTTTGTTGCAGTCATATCCTCATCCAAAATGGTTCAGTAACAATGAAGCAATATAAGGAACACATTCTTGTTTTTAAACATTGTTCAGTTTCTTAAATATGCTTTTTTGTGTGATTTTTCTCCCTGTTCCTTGGCCTTACAATTGTAGATTTTTCACTAGAACTCCTTTCATTGAAAGCAGTAAGATGTAAAGCAACCGAATCAGACATGCTTCGCCAGCTGCTTTTAACATGGAGCTGTTAGTACAAATTGATCATCATTATCATTAGCAACAACTTTTTAACACAGTCTATATGGATTCAGTGATTCAGAGTGTTGTGCCAACTGTTACCATCTCTCTGAATTTTATGCCATTCTCTTACCTTCTTTGACAATCACATTTGACTGCTAGAGGTATTCTGTCACACAATCCATCCATCTCTTTGCTGAACATCCTTGTTTCTTCATGTGTGCCTCCTGTCTCTACCAAATCATCTTTTGCTTTCTTGCACTTGTGCCCAAAACACTGTAATCTGTTCTCTTTTACCTCCTCTACAATTGGAAATACTTTAGCTTCTGCTCTGATGCCCTCATTTCTTCCTCTATCCCACAGTTTGTATCCTACTACCCATCACAGGCATTTCATCTCCATCACCTCTAGCTTCCCTAACTGCTCTGCCTTCACTGCTCAGGTTTCTGTACCATACAGTAATACGGGTCGCACCACTGTTTTGCACATCTTATTTTTAGCTTCTTTGGCATTCTTTTGTTATATACTAGCCCCTGGCATTGTCATTCTTTTGTCATATACTAGCCCCTGGCATTGTCATTTGGCTGCAGCCCCTCTAATTCTAGTTTTGACCTCCTCATTCAGACTTCATTTCTCCTCGACCACCCCTCCCAGATACTTGAAGCTATTAATTTGCTTCACTATTTCTCCTGTATCTCAATATTCAGCTTCTTTTGATTGATGCAGATACGTATTTTTATTTACAGATGGGAACTCCTGCCATAAGGTTAGAACATTGACTTGTCTTCCTATTTCCTTAGCACTTTGATATCATACAAATGTTTATGATGGCCAAGCTAACATCCTCCATCCCCCAATGTGTAGACCCAATTTTCTTGTATGTTTTCCATGCATTCTTGGATTCCTTTGCTGTTAATGAATACATCACCACCTCAGAAAGTCTGTCAGCCTTTTTGTGGCAGGAATGCTTCAGATACCTCCCATTCATAAACATCTTTTTGAAGCATGTGTTCACCTGTGTCCTTATGTGAGACACCTGATCACCGTCGGCACATCCCTCGCCAGAGATGCATGTCATGCTTTACTTTTTTCAGCTCTTTAAATCACGTCCATCACCACTATTTTTACCCAGTCTAATGCTTTTGTGTACCTTTTGCATTAAGCATTCATGTACATTTGTAGTGTCAGCAGCTGTCAGGACCATGCACACTTCCATCATAGGTAAGAAAACTAAAATGTGGACTTTACTTCCACACAAAAGGCTTGGGGATAAGACGCTACTTTGTGTCAATGAGAGGTGCAGGTACACAATGTGTCAGACACATGGTTCTTCAAGTGGCTTTTGCATATCTCTCAGTACTGTTGTAAAGAAAAAAACAAGCTGTGTAATATAGAAGATTTTCTGATCTGATTATCCTAAACATTTGCATTTGGTCTGCATCTGGAACTTTTTTCTTCCATGCCAAAATAATTATAACAATTGGCAGAATCATACCTCTTAGTGCTGTTTTAGGCATAGTACCATTTTTGCCTTTCATTACAAAATTATACTGGTATGTGTGTATGTGAAATAATATGTAATAAATACATTTACTATGTTGTTGTTGTGTCTTTCAGCTTTTCCTGGTTAGGGGTCGCCATAGCAGAACTCCGGACTGCTAATGATTGGCAGTTGATTTTTACGTGCTAAGTTGCCAGCCCTAACGCACAACCTTTAACAAAGGTACGGCCATTCATGCATGTCTCCACAAAAGACGCTCTAGCTGAGAATCGAACGGGACAACGTCTTGCTGTGAGGTGACAACGCTACCGCAGCACCACCACTGCAGTACATAAACACATTTACTATAAAGGGTCTATATTATATTCTCGAAAGCCGACAATGTCGAATCTGCAATGTAGTGTGGTCTCGGAGTTGGTATATTTAAGTAGCGGGGGGTGTGGGGGGTGCAGAGGGGCTTGTCCTCCTGCTTAAACCTGTTAGGTTACTTTTTTTCTTTTTTTTATTTTGTCTTTTTATAAGATCAACATTTGAAGACATCGACCATATGTTGTTCAAAGTTTTCAATCGTCAATCTTATAATTTAGACCCACTATAAATATGTAGCAAAGCCATAGTGCATCCATGAAGTGCATTGTAAGTAATTTCACTCCCTCTCTCTGTATATAACACAGCCATGATGCCCAAAATAAATAAACTGATAACATTTGCAGAGTGATTTCTGCTTTAGCTGTTGTTAAGGGATTTGTTTGGGGCAGTAACATTAGTGCTGTTGCAAATTTTGATAAAAGTTAGTTTGACCGGTTTGCCTCTGTGATTCTGACTACCTCATCTATTAATATGCATAAGTTATGCTAAGTAGACATCCCAGGTTTTATTTACTATTTTATTCACTTGTTAATGTAGTATGCCCAGTGGATGCAACTCTCTTTCCAGTGGTGTCCTGACAGCACTGTTTGGTTAAGGGACAAAGCCAGGGTCAAAAAGTAAGCAAATGAAGGTAGCAGGAATCAAGCTCGGTAACAACCATGAACCTTAATTATATCTGCTAACTCCTGCTTTTTAGGGGCTTTATCGCTAACTCTGTCCACTGGAGGCAGAGAGGTATCTTCCATAGAGTTAGATAGGACAATTTTGTTACATGAAAACAATGTATTTCTAACAGCCTTGCTCTGTTTTTGTATAGTATTTATGGCACTAGCTTACCTATTTTCAAGCATCAGAGCTTATTCACCTCTTATGACACATTTATACATTTTTGAAAAATTTATATTTTGTTTTATTTCCCTCCCACTGAATTTTGTATGCCTAGAATTTCTGAAATTCAGCTGTACACATGCTCCATATTCATAAAATGCTGTATGCAACTTAGGAGGCTGAATATGCACAGTATAACACTGAAACGTAAAGCTGAAAACAAGTGTTTACTGCTGTTTCTGAAGTTATGCCTCATCCAGATATGTCTGCACAAATATGCATCCTCAGCATGAGTTCTCATGCCTATATACTATAACAGTCATATCCCGCCTCCCTAAGCAATAACAAAGCGAAGTTTATTGGAGAGCAGCTGAAAGGGGTTATGGACAGACTACAAGAATCATACATACATGAAGGTGATATAGAAAGCACAACCAGGACTGGTCTCAGAACATCCAAGTATATCCCTCTTAATGTGCAGAGCTGTGCTTTATATATTTATTAACTCATTAATTATTTTTGACTATGGTCCACAAGGAGCATCTGAGGCAAGTTAAAGATGAAGTTCAAAGGCATGAAACAGAATGCTGTATCTCCACCCCCTTGTAACTTATGTAAACATTCATTGGTGAACAGTGGCTGCTTATCTCCATCCCCTTGTACCTTATGTAAACAGTCATTGGTGAACAGTGGCTACTATCTCCATCCCTTTGTACCTTATGTAAACAGTCATTGGTGAACAGTGGCTGCTTATCTCCATCCCCTTTTACCATATATAAACAGTCATTGGTGAGCAGTGGCACTTATCTCCACCCCCTTGTACCTTATGTAAACAGTCATTGGTGAGCAGTGGCACTTAACTCCACCCCCTTGTACCTTATGTAAACAGTCATTGGTGAGCAGTGGCTGCTTATCTCCCTCCCCCTGTACCTTATGTAAACAGTCATTGGTGAGCAGTGGCTGCTTATCTCCATCCCCTTGTGCCTTATGTAAACAGTCATTGGTGAGCAGTGGCTGCTTATCGCCATCCCCTTTTAACTTATGTAAACAGTCATTGATGAGCAGTGGCTGTTTATCTCCACCCCCTTTTACCATATGCAAACAGTCATTGGTGAACAGTGGCTGCTTATCTCCATCCCCTTGTACCTTATGCAAACAGTCATTGGTGAGCAGTGGCTGCTTATCTCCATCCCCTTCTACCTTATGTAAACAGTCATTGGTGAACAGTGGCTGCTTATCTCCATCCCCTTGTACCTTATGTAAACAGTCATTGGTGAACAGTGGCTGCTTATCTCCATCCCCTTGTACCTTATGTAAACAGTCATTGGTGAGCAGTGGCTACTTATCTCCATCCCCTTGTACCTTATGTAAACAGTCATTGGTGAACAGTGGCTGCTTATCTCCACCCCCTTGTACCTTATGTAAACAGTCATTGGTAAGCAGTGGCTGCTTATCTCCATCCCCTTTTACCTTATGTAAGCAGTCATTGGTGAACAGTGGCTGCTTATCTCCATCCCCTTGTACCTTATGTAAACAGTCATTGGTGAGCAGTGGCTGCTTATCTCCATCCCCTTGTACCTTATGTAAACAGTCATTGGTGAGCAGTGGCTGCTTATCTCCATCCCCTTGTGTCTTATGTAAACAGTCATTGGTGAGCAGTGGCTGCTTATCTCCATCCCCTTGTACCTTATGTAAACAGTCATTGGTGAGCAGTGGCTGCTTATCTCCATCCCCTTGTACCTTATGTAAACAGTCATTGGTGAGCAGTGGCTGTTTATCTCCATCCCCTTGTACCTTATGTAAACAGTCATTGGTGAACAGTGGCTGCTTATCTCCATCCCCTTGTACCTTATGTAAACAGTCATTGGTGAACAGTGGCTGCTTATCTCCATCCCCTTGTACCTTATGTAAACAGTCATTGGTGAACAGTGGCTGCTTATCTCCATCCCCTTGTACCTTATGTAAACAGTCATTGGTGAGCAGTGGCTGCTTATCTCCATCCCCTTGTACCTTATGTAAACAGTCATTGGTGAACAGTGGCTGCTTATCTCCATCCCCTTGTACCTTATGTAAACAGTCATTGGTGAACAGTGGCTGCTTATCTCCATCCCCTTGTACCTTATGTAAACAGTCATTGGTGAACAGTGGCTGCTTATCTCCATCCCCTTGTACCTTATGTAAACAGTCATTGGTGAACAGTGGCTGCTTATCTCCATCCCCTTGTACCTTATGTAAGCAGTCATTGGTGAACAGTGGCTGCTTATCTCCATCCCCTTTTACCTTATGTAAGCAGTCATTGGTGAGCAGTGGCTGCTTATCTCCATCCCCTTTTACCATATGTAAACAGTCATTGTTGAACAGTGACTGCTTATCTCCATCCCCTTGTACCTTAAGTAAACAGTCATTGGTGAACAGTGGCTGCTTATCTCCATCCCTTTGTACCTTATGTAAACAGTCATTGGTGAACAGTGGCTGCTTATCTCCATCCCCTTGTACCTTATGTAAACATTCATTGGTGATCAGTGGCACTTATCTCCTCTCCACCCCCTTGTACCTTATGTAAACAGTCATTGGTGAGCAGTGGCTGCTTATCTCCATCCCCTTGTGTCTTATGTAAACAGTCATTGGTGAGCAGTGGCTGCTTATCTCCACCCCCTTGTGTCTTATGTAAACAGTCATTGGTGAGCAGTGGCTGCTTATCTCCATCCCCTTGTACCTTATGTAAACAGTCATTGGTGAGCAGTGGCTGCTTATCTCCATCCCCTTGTGCCCAATGTAAACTGTCATTGGTGAGCAGTGGCTGCTTATCTCCATCCCCTTTTACCTTATGTAAACAGTCATTGGTGAACAGTGGCTGCTTATCTCCATCCCCTTTTACCTTATGTAAACAGTCATTGGTGAGCAGTGGCTGCTTATCTCCATCCCCTTGTACCTCACGTAAACAGTCATTGGTGAACAGTGGCTGCTTATCTCCATCCCCTTGTACCTCACGTAAACAGTCATTGGTGAACAGTGGCTGCTTATCTCCATCCCCTTGTACCTTATGTAAACAGTCATTGGTGAACAGTGGCTGCTTATCTCCATCCCCTTGTACCTTATGTAAACAGTCATTGGTGAACAGTGGCTGCTTATCTCCATCCCCTTGTACCTTATGTAAACAGTCATTGGTGAGCAGTGGCTGCTTATCTCCATCCCCTTGTACCTTATGTAAACAGTCATTGGTGAACAGTGGCTGCTTATCTCCATCCCCTTTTACCTTATGTAAACAGTCATTGGTGAACAGTGGCTGCTTATCTCCATCCCCTTTTACCTTATGTAAGCAGTCATTGGTGAACAGTGGCTGCTTATCTCCATCCCCTTTTACCTTATGTAAGCAGTCATTGGTGAGCAGTGGCTGCTTATCTCCATCCCCTTGTACCTTATGTAAACAGTCATTGGTGAGCAGTGGCTGCTTATCTCCATCCCCTTGTACCTTATGTAAACAGTCATTGGTGAGCAGTGGCTGCTTATCTCCATCCCCTTGTGTCTTATGTAAACAGTCATTGGTGAGCAGTGGCTGCTTATCTCCATCCCCTTGTGTCTTATGTAAACAGTCATTGGTGAGCAGTGGCTGCTTATCTCCATCCCCTTGTACCTTATGTAAACAGTCATTGGTGAGCAGTGGCTGCTTATCTCCATCCCCTTGTACCTTATGTAAACAGTCATTGGTGAGCAGTGGCTGCTTATCTCCATCCCCTTGTGCCCTATGTAAACAGTCATTGGTGAGCAGTGGCTGCTTATCTCCATCCCCTTTTACCATATGTAAACAGTCATTGGTGAACAGTGGCTGCTTATCTCCATCCCCTTGTACCTCATGTAAACTGTCATTTGTGAACAGTGGCTGCTTATCTCCATCCCCTTGTACCTCATGTAAACTGTCATTTGTGAGCAGTGGCTGCTTATCTCCATCCCCTTGTACCTTATGTAAACAGTCATTGGTGAACAGTGGCTGCTTATCTCCATCCCCTTGTACCTTATGTAAACAGTCATTGGTGAACAGTGGCTGCTTATCTCCTTCCCCTTGTACCTTATGTAAACAGTCATTGGTGAACAGTGGCTGCTTATCTCCATCCCCTTGTACCTTATGTAAACAGTCATTGGTGAGCAGTGGCTGCTTATCTCCATCCCCTTGTACCTTATGTAAACAGTCATTGGTGAACAGTGGCTGCTTATCTCCATCCCATTGTACCTTATGTAAACAGTCATTGGTGAGCAGTGGCTGCTTATCTCCATCCCCTTTTACCTTATGTAAACAGTCATTGGTGAGCAGTGGCTGCTTATCTCCATCCCCTTTTACCTTATGTAAGCATTCATTGGTGAACAGTGGCTGCTTATCTCCATCCCCTTGTACATTATGTAAACAGTCATTGGTGAACAGTGGCTGCTTATCTCCATCCCCTTGTACCTTATGTAAGCAGTCATTGGTGAACAGTGGCTGCTTATCTCCATCCCCTTTTACCTTATGTAAGCAGTCATTGGTGAACAGTGGCTGCTTATCTCCATCCCCTTTTACCTTATGTAAACAGTCATTGGTGAACAGTGGCTGCTTATCTCCATCCCCTTGTACCTTATGTAAACAATCATTGGTGAACAGTGGCTGCTTAGCTTTTACTTTCAAATAAAAAAGACTTTCCATTGTTTTCACCTTTATGCTCTTCCAGGCTCTCATCTCTGAAGGGCATGAAGTACTGAGGTTGTTTGGGGTGCAGACGTTTTCTGGCTTTAGCTTCTGCCTCCTACTTGTATCACTCACATTCAAAGCATGGCCACTGATAAAAACCAAATGCAATGTCACACAACAAGCACTCTGATAACTGGAATATTTAATAAATAATCATATTATACATTAAATATTACCTCTGGAGGGGTACTTATCTTGTGATTTTGCTTTTCATTTTTTTCCATACTGTGCCACCCAGTGTTATTGGCTTGCTTCCTATTATAGCCGTCCGCAAGGATCAGATCATCATGCTGCTAGGCAATTTTATATGATTCACAGTGTGTGTGTTTGAGTTGTGTACAGCATGTGTGCATGCATGCATGGTACAGATGTTTATTTTTATATTTTTTTTATTTTTCTTAATAAATTTTTTTTTTTTTCCTGTGCGGTAAAAGACTGTGGAAATCGACAACCAGATGCTACCTTTCAAGCTCTCTGGCTTCCAACTTGGTTAGGAACATTGGAAATTTGAACTTGATCATTATGTTTGTTTCACTTGAGCTCTAGGCATTTTCACTCTGTAAATTCCCTTCTGTTAGACACACTATTTTCTTGTAACTCCATCCATCTAATTTATTCAAACAACGTTGCACCTACCAGATCAGTCACATTAAAAGATAACATACAAATCTCTTGACTAGATAAAAGGGCATCAGCCCTTCTGTAACATCAGTGGTGAATACAGATTTTCTACAAAATAAAAGTGAATGATTAGACAGCTTTACTAAAACTCTTCTCATACATCCAGCATTAGATTTTTATGTCTGATCTCTAATTCATGCCTTAATGTAGTAGATTAGTTCAGCAGAACATAAAGAACCACTTAAGCAGTACACTTTGATTCAGTAAGTTATACAACACAAAAGGCAGCATTACAGAGCACTATGGGGTCTGTAATGAAACGTTGTCTCACAAAACTGAGACCCAGAACATTGTGACTTAAATATCAAATCCCATTAAAACACAAACAGCAAATACTGCAATTCCAAAATTCCTACAACTCACATTAAACACCATTTCTATGGGGAGTGCTGTATCCCCTGCCATCCCTCAACAGGGGATCTCTGCCCCCCACACCCTCATTCCCTGAACAAACCACTGGAAAGATTAGATAAATTTGCAGAAACGTGAGAACAAAGAAACAATAAATAGACATTGACCTCATTTCCTCTAATCTGGATCATTCACCCTCAGAAATAGTAATAAAGTAGATGTTTTCAGCAATGTAAGTCTTCAAATACACACACACTTCAAGTGTTGCTAAAACCGTAAGCAAAAAAATGTAGTGCTCCTTCTGTTATGGGCAGAGCACCATAACAAGCAGCAACCCTGTACAGCGGTGAGTCTAGAAATTTGCAAAGGAGATGTCACAGCTACCTGAAAAAATAAATCACTTGTGTATGGCTGGAGACCTGACGTATGTACTTAAAATATTTTCAGAATGCTTTAATGGTACGAAGATTAAACCCAAAATGGTGATGCATTGGGTGACACAGTTCTGTGAAAAGGTGCACAAAAGCAGAACAAGTAGATGTGCAATTTAATTTGTATAAACAGTGCCAAGGTCTAGCAGTCTTTATCAGGAGGTGCTGTGTCATGCAATTCCTTTGTCCATTTTATCCCCCCATGCTCATACATGATTCATCACATATAAACAGAACACTGCACTTTGGTGTTCTGTTCCCCTTAAAGCACCCTAAGCCTAAGCGTACACATGAAGGCATCTCTGGTGACCAGTTACTTCCCCATTGTTATCCTACCTCTCTGGGATGTTTTCAGGTGTCCATTGTCCACCCAATACCGCTTTCATCATTTTTCCAGGACTTTTTCCCTGCTTAACTGCCTAAATACAGTGCTTCCTTTTGTTACTGGCTTTATTGTTCTATTTGTATTTCAGTCTGTAGTGTCATTTATGCCTCCATTTCTCTTGAAACTTCCATTGTACAGGCCTTCTTGTACTCTCTGAATCCTGTATCCTTAATCATAGTTTTGGTTTACACAAACCACATGAGCTAGTTTTTCTTCTTGCTTGCATTTTACTGCATGATGTAAATCACTATTACTGTTTTTCTGTATGGCCATTTACACTTGTCCCACTATTTATCCTCACTAGACAGTACATCTTTGCAGCTATCTCATCCCAGAGGTACTGGTTTATATTTTTTAACCTAAGTTGTTGCTGGGTGGGACATAACCTATTAAGTATTATATAAAGTTTACCTGTATAGTAAATAAAAACTTTAATACAGATGAATTAAATACTCAGACTTTACTATGACAACAACAACCAATAAAAGCAATGCACATAGTCTTAAACAATTAAGATGAATAAAGTTTACGTTCAGAGTAAAAAAAGGTTTTGGCTCTAGGCAAACCAGTGAAGCACACAAAGATGCAAATTAAATTGTTCAGAGAGTAGTAACTGTGCTTCTTCAGTTAAGTACATATCTAAAACAAATACAAAATACCTAGCAATACTGCATTTCAAGTTAAGACTCTGCAGTTCTTGCAAATATGTAGCCCACCAATGTTTATATATGAGCTGCTCAAGGACTGGGCTCTTGTTTGCATTCTTTTGAGGCAGCAAGAAGTGACTCAGTTCAAGTGAATGGTGCAGGCGTATTTATTCTATATACATTCTTAAAATGTCTTTTCACAGCACGATGATGATCTTACACTTCTGTATATACATAAGTTTTTAACTATAAGGTCTCTACTTATCAGGCTGGCTGCCTAAGTGAGGCAGGTGTATCACACAGCCAGTAGTATAACACATTTGGACACATTTATTGTAAAGCAGTCAACCCTTCATTCATCTCCTGCATTTATTTGTTTATCTTGTCATTCGTTCATTTATTTAATCTTTTGACTAGGATAGTCCCACTAGGTATACCCTATTTTCAGGGGAGACTAAGAATGGTATTTAATTTGGGCAGGGTGCCAGGAAAATTCCTCTTCTTTTCTCAATAAGCGCCACAGGATTTTTTTCCACCACTAGAGTTGCAGGCAGCTCAGGGAGATGGGACTTCATTTGAACATTTCGTCCAAACCATGGCTCCTCACGAGTGCTGCAGCCACCTTATACTGCACCACTGTGTTAGTGCTGGAAAATAAATCTAAGCATCTGCTATGGACTACATCTCACAGCTTTATGATCTTCTTACATCAGAAGTCCATGCACAGCAGAGGCACTGGTTGGGGATACAGCTGAAACAAGTGAGCATGTCAACTTAATGCTGTAATCTATAGCAATCTCAGTTTCTCTGCAATATACTCAGATAACACTGACTATTTGCTAATGCCTCTCTTTTCCTCTGACCCTTATCAGAAATAAGAATGCTTCTAGTGGCCTGGTAATAATAAAGTAAAGAAACTATACTGATAGACGTAAGTAAACATTATACATAACTTAAGCACCTGAGTCACATTCCATACTATTCTTATGTAATGCAATATAAAATGGTCATAGTTTCTGCACAGCATCTACAATTTAGTTTACTGTTTGTCAGTAGAACAGGTGGACTGACTCACTTGAATCCTCTCTAGCCATACCTCCAGCCAGAAGTAGAAATAACTAGCATGCAAATCTTGATAGAAACACAGGAATAATATGATTTAATACTTACATTCTCAAAATAGTAAACATGAATTGTATGGATTTGCCTACAGCGATTTTGTCAGGGGATATTTGACTAACAGATGCAGCAAACATGCAAAGGATGCAGTTGTATTTGGTAGTTTTCTGCTGAAAATTCTCATTAGATGTATCTGTTTTGCAATTGTTTGGTTAATTTCGGTGTTTTTTTTGTTTTAAGCATATCAGGTTTAATGATCTGTGACTTGTGTGAAACCTAGTTCAGTCTGACTTGTCTGTGTTGTGGAGTGAAAGATGGGGAGCTGGACAGATTTTCAATGTAGGTGGCCTTTACCCTACAGCTAAACCAAGTCCAACTAACTCTAGCTAAAAACCCCTCATATACAGAGGTGTAAATAAATGCCCTGTATAAACACCTATACAAATGTATAGACTCAGCTGTATCTAAATGGATCAAAACAAGGTCCTCACAAAAAAAAAAACATAAACAGGTTATACAACACGAGGAAGAAACTAATGTCCAAGAACAAGAGGGAACCGACTCAGCAGAGGAAACCACATCACAGCTTGAAAAAGCAAATTAAACATCTTCTAAAGTCCTCTAAAGCCAATTAAGAAGCTAAACTAGCATCCCTAGCTAAGGATAATCACAAGGCAGTCTTTAGCTACATCAGAAATCTAAAAGGGAAGGTCCAGCTTTGTGCCAAACTAGTAGTGGACAGTACCACTTATACTGATCCTGAGGATATTGCCAACCTGCTAATAGACAGATTTGGCACAAACTTCACCTCCCTTGCCCACCAGACATACCCAAAGCATACCTGTCACCAGTTCACTACCTAGTATCTCCAAAGAGAAGGCCATGACCGCACTCTCCATGGCTAAAAACACAGCTTCTATGGGACCAGATAACATCCCAGGCTGCTTACTAAATGGTCTGAAACAGGACCTAGTGGAACAACTTGGTACTTCTCTTCAACCACAGTCTAAATCCTGGCTTTGTCTCAGCAGAGTGGAAAACAGCAATAGCGATTCCCTTGCACAAAGGGGGTCCATCCACTGACCCTAGGAACTATAGACCTATAAGCCTAACCAGCCTTATCTGCAAGGCCATGGAGAAAATCATCATGGACCTTATCAACAAACATACGTGACCTTAAAACCCTTGACCCAACCCAATTTGGCTTCATTAAGTGTACATCACGTTTATTAAACCTGGTGGACTTCTTCAAAAATGTCACCAAAGCACTGGATGAAGTCAAAACAGTACATACAGCCTGTCTTGATTTAGCCAAGGATTTTGATACAATTCTCCACTTAGACATCATTGAGAAACTCACCCAGCTGGGAATTAACCCATATGTCGCTAGATGGGTAGCCAACTGCCTCATTGACAGAACGTATATAGTCAAAGTTGGGGATTCCACCTCTACCAGCAGACCAGTTACCAGTGATGTACCAAAGGATCTGTGCTGGGCCTCCTACTGTTTGGAATCTATTTCTTAGTCATTCAGGTGAAAATAGACAGCCTAAGGCTTATTATGTTCCCCGATGACTGCAAACTGGGTGCAATCACTGATTCCCCCAACAATATTGACATACTACATAAAGGGCTTACACAGACAAATGATTGGTGCCAAAACCACAGACTTAAACTGAACACAAAAAAATGCATTATCACCCTTTTGGCAAAGGAGAAGTCCCTGCATATTACAATATTAACAGTACCCCCTTTAGCTCAAACTTTGTGGTGAGAGATTTGGGAACACAGGTTGATAGCAACCTTAACTTCAATCACCATGTGTCCACAGTGGTAAGAAAGGCCCTCTGTGTTGCACATACCATAAGTAAGGGCATTGCATCCAGAGCTAAGGATAACTTCCCTCCACTCATCCCTCATCAGACCACTAACAAAGTATAACAGTGCCTTCTGTATGTATCTCACCAGACACCTGTGGCAGCTGGAGAGACCTCAGAGGTTTCTCAAAAAGAAAATTCAGGGCCTTCAACACATGAGTTACATGGACAGACTGAAGGCGTTATCACTATACTCTGTATCTTATAGGCTGCTGAGAAGCAACTTGTGTCTGGCCTACAGAGCAGTCTCAGACCCTGCACTAATGGAAATACTGCCCATCTGCAAGTCAAATGGGACAAGATCCACTCGCTCTAGGGATCTTAGCCTAGCCTGCGACATTAACAGGACATGTTGGAGAGACAATTATGTCTTCCAGAGCTTGATGCTGCTCTGGAACAAACTCCCAATTCATGTAAAGCAGAGCTTCTCAATGACCCTATTTAAGTGTAACAGACAAATGGATGGGAGACCATAAATTTACCTCGGGGGTGTCACCTACATCTCTCTTGGATAAGGGTAGTTGGTCTGATCATATACTCATGCTGCAAATATAAACCATACAACTTGGTCAGTGATGGAACATGGGTATAACATGGCTAGGTTTATAAAGGCCAGTAGCCTAGTAACGTCTTATGAACCTATGAATCTATTTGTGAATATGGAGTTAGTATTTTTAAGTAAGTATAGTGTTGTGGGCATGGAATGGTTTGTGGCTGGAAAAATATACACCCACGGGGGCGCAAGAACGCATACACACACACACACACACACACACACACACTCAGACACATCCAGACATCTACACATCCAGACATCTACACACACACACACACACACACACACACACACACACACACACACACACACACACACACACACACACACACACACACACTCTAAACAAATGTTTTGTAACGTTGTTTTTAAATGATAATATCATTTTGTAACTGAGATTTAGCACAGTGTTTTCAATGTACTATGTTTCAGTGGTCTGTCCAACCAATCGTGTGACACTAATCGCAGTAATTGTACTTGAACTCAAATGACTTACAAGCTACTGGTAGTGTAAACAATGGGTATTCATAGATACTCAAGTCATATGAGCAAAAAACAATAAATATGAGTGTGATATGCATATGTTGCTTGAAGTAGATAAGGTACACTGTAAAAAATCCAGGAAAGATAAATGGAGTTATTAACAAGCCACTTTTATAGTCTGTTTGATGGCAAGCCTACAAAACTGCTACAAAGCTTGACAACACAGAGCTGAAAGAAAGCAGTATGCTAGTACACCATGCCACTAAATAAAACTGTCACAGCGTTATCATATTCTGGTAAATGACAGCATGACAGAGCAGGACACATCAAAACTTGAGTTTTTTTTTATATATCAAAAAAGAATTTAGAATAGCACATATGAGATAAGACAAGGAAATCTGGTATACTTTTTGCAAATGCAATATAATATATTTGAATATCACAGCCCCTCAAAGTATTTACTTATAACCAAAATGATTACGTAGAATGAGAGTGATTCCCACATATGAAGTGAAACGGCTCTCAGAAGGAAACACTCCAACTATCAGCCTTTGACTGTTAAAAGGAGTACTTACCACTGAGTAACTCCCTCGCTCCACCTCTGCTATAGCTGGTAATATTATCGACTTAAAACAACTTAATACTCGCTCACAACACTGGTGTGTTAATGTATTATCATGTACTTACTGCTCTCAGGCTGATGAGCACAGAATAAACCACTGTAGAAGAAGCTGCTACCATTAACAAAATAGCAGTGCAGAGAGTAACGTAGGTACTCCTGTTTAGAAAAGGTCAGATACAGGAAATATGGTGGCTAGAAAATTATAACTATGAAGGGAAGGAGATCAATCAAAACATACTTCAGAAGAAAATAGCCTAAAAGCTGCTTCCATTAAATAATCAACAATGCAAAATGAGAAAAAGAAGAAAAAACACCACGAAGAGGTAGCTGAATAAATAGTGATGTACAAAGTCTGTAAATTTACAGTCCATATAACTGCATGATCAAAATGTGGGTAGCCTGGAAAAGAGTGAGGGCTGGGCAGTGAAAAACTGTGCTGGTATCTGACTATCATTGTCAGGGGATAGTAGATTCAAACTTACATCTTACCAATTTAAGAGTAGAAAGGGTACAGATTCGGGAACATTCCATGAATACTGAAACATGGATAAGTTATACATAGGACTAAGATGTGGTCATCCTGAGATATCAGGTGCTAAAGGATAACAGGAAAGATATAAATTGTACATGCAAAGCAGCCTACGTTAAGCAAGACATAAACTGAGATGTAGGAGAAGAAATGACACAGGAGCAGGAAAAAGAAATTAGGGCCTTTGCGCTAGCTCATCTAACCAATTATGAAATGATAGATAACCAAATAAACACAGATGAAAGTAAATAACCTGGTATTAGAAACGAGGTAAGGAAAAATTATTGTGCTTGGATACAGTTTATCAGTCACCAGTTTCAGAGGATGTGAAGATGAGGATATCAGAAGATGGGTACAGGTCTGGAGCAGTAGGAGGAAGAAGGTCAAGCTTATGAGAAATCTGAAATGCTCTAGAGTAGGCTAGAGCATCCCAACATCCATAAATGCAAAGGAAAATGCACTAGGTGAACTAATAGGCCAAACTAGCTTCAACTATTGGAGCCAAAAGAATCAGAAAATAAAGGATTCTAATGAAATGATACAAGGCTCAGATGTATGTGCCAGTTGGAAAATGTCACAATGTGGATAACTATGGATGAAAAAATAACAGGCAGAAAATTTAAATCAATGCCTAGGATTACCAGAGAATTGACAGCCAACTTGTTAGGGCATGAGATTAACACAAGTATTCTCATAGCAACAGAAACAGGTCTCAGTAAGCAAATGAAAGTTAAAAGAAAGAGAAGACAAATGTAGTTTAGTAGTATGGAAGTGTAACAAAACAAACAGTAGAGGAAAAGGTTTAATAGATGATTAGGAATGGAGGAGAGTTAGCAAAAAGGGAATCCTAGAGAACACTAGAAAGAGAAAAACCCAGGAAAAGTGAAACAAACATTGAGAATGAATTTACCTCCAGGGACAACAAAGAGAAGAATTGTTTTTTCATGTACTCTCTGAAAAGGAAGATAAAGTAGACTTCTAGAAGCTCATCTAGTATGAAAAGGAATACAGTTAATACAGAAAAAAGGGCATAGATTATTAAAGAAGTCTAGCTTTGGTGATGTAAAGTGTTAAAGCCCTGCATAAGACCCAAGCAACCTGAAATGGAATAGTGGTTCAGGTGCCTATTCCAGCTGACATAACTGGGGGAGGGGGGGTAAAGTGACTTTACTGGTTCACCTCTCCTCAGGAGAGGCAGGGTGTGAATGCTCATGTTTGGGACAAACATTTCCATGGTTGAATACCTGGTGGACACTGCAGACCCCACAGAGCACCGGTTTTAAGGGGACATGGCTGTCCTCAGGGTTACTTCACTTGTGGCAGAAGGTGACACACAGACACCCATTGCATAATGAACCTTTGGCACGGTACCAAGTATGTGCAGTGAGGATAAGCCCATACAGCATAAAAACACCCTGATAGCTACCTATGTGATGGCCCCTCTTGGTCAACTCTCACTCTGGTGATGGAGAATAAATATGCCAGTAGATAGAAAGATGGTCTGATAGTTGGCAGGCAGTGGGGTCAAAAAGGTAAAAAAAATATGAAATAAAAAGAGTAAAAGATGTCAGAGTAGGACTGTAGAAGAGTTGGAAGGCATAACAAAATCTAACTTGTATCAGGATCAACAGGAAATTATTTCAGAAAGTGGTGGTTGGACTGAGAGGGCCTGTATGGTGTCACTACAGGATATTTGAAGTCTCTTTAAAGGAGTTACATAATCCCCTGTCACAGAACTCTTTTAATTGATCTCTCAGAGATGGAACAGTAAGAGGGCTGGAAAATGGTGGCAGTCCTTACACTCAACAAGATGGGAACAAAAACAGATCCAGATAACTCCAAACTCATTAGTCTTACCAGAGGAGCGGTAAAATCATAGGCAAAATGGGAGAGAAAGATTGGTAAAATTTCCAAAGGCAAACAGGCTCTGTAGCATGTTTCAGCCTGATATGTCACCGGTAGATTCTGCCAAGCCAAGCTTCTCCACATCTCTGAACAAGTGGATATGGAGTCCCCTGATGTCAACAGAACTCCTGATACTACCTCTCACAAATGGCTAAACAGCATAGTAAGAGGTATGGGGTAGTGGGAGAAGGCTGGACACCCGAGTGCAATGAAGAGCATATAAAGAAAAGGCAGACAGATAGTGTGATGAGTCAGCAGTAGTAGTAGCCAGGAATTTTAGATGATGGCCTTAAAAAAAAAGAATTCTTCTGGAAGGCACCCATCACTCCTGTTGTACATAGTACTAGACTCTGGACCTACACTGCCACATGCAAATATGCATTTTGCTAAACATTTAATGACGGATCACATTTTGTTGATTTGATGGTTAACCAGCAAATAAAGTCTTTTGGCAGGCTGACCTGAGAAGCAATAACACCATGCAGACTATCAACCACACTGCAGTCGAAGATAGAATATGTTTATAGGACAATAGGAAAAGGCTCATTTTCCACAATCACAGCTTGAAATGATATAATAATACAGCAACATGTTACAAATAAAATTAGCCATTTACTTTTAACATGATGACCCAGGGAAAATTTTACACTTTACAGCAAGCAGGTGTAAGGATTTTGGTACACAGACCAGTTCTAACATGTAATGGTATGGTATAATGAAATGACTAAATCAAATCCAGACTCTTTTTCTGAATATATATTTATGTAGCTGGATTATTTCTAAACATCTATATGGAGTTCCTTTGTTTTTTTTTTAGTTTTTTTAATGTGCAATGAGAAAAACATCACGAGAGAATATGGATTACAAGATTAAGCAGGTTATTGCAAATGCGAAAAGCTTACTCTCCATATATGTTATCATACATTGAATTATTAATTTGTGTGCTCCAAGGCAGAATGATTCATAAGAACATGGAGCTCTGCAGGTGGTCAGTTTGGGTGGGCGGACAGATAAGGTGCTGAAAGGTTTCCTTGGGGAGGAGATCATACATGGTATAGAGCTATAAATTGGTAACCTTGCTATTTTACGAAGGCCCAGTGATACCAGTTTGCACTAGGGAATAGAAATCAGGTAAGCGACAATTGAATCTACTACACTGTTATATTTTATTTTAACCTGTAGGGGTCAGTTTTTGTGGTGTGGTTATAACTACTAACTCCTAGGGCAACAGTAATAATGACAACATTAATCTTTGCTTCAGGACTGAAACATTCCTTCACTCATTAGAACACTCCCAGCTTTTGCCAACAGCTTGATTTATGATGAGAGCTGGTTAGTTCTGAGTCAAGTAAAAACCAAGGTGTTTAAAATTTGGTACTAGCTTAATAAATCTGCCATGACTGATGAGGTGGTCTAATGTAGAAGCTCAGTTTTATTTACTTTTATTTATTACTCAGCAATGATGCCACCGGATGGCACAGTGGTGCAGTGGTTAACATTCTTGCCTCAGAGCAAGAGGTTCTCTGGTTTGATTCTCAGCTGAGGTGCCTTCTTTGTGGAGTCTGCATGTCCTCCCTGTGTTCATATGGGTTTCCTCCAGGTGCTCTGGTTTCCTCTCACGTTACAAAGACATGCATATGGAGTTTTTCCCCTGGGCCTCCACTGAAAAATGGCTTGCTCCAAGCTGGACTTACCTGGTAAACAAATGTTAAATAAATTTCTAAAACATTTTAGAGTGGTGCTCCAGGCCACAGGCAAAAATAAAAAAAAAACAGACTGCTGGTTCATGTTAAATATATACAATTAAAAATACACAAAAAGGTATTATACACATTATCATTTTTTAACAAAACTGATAGGCTTAAGGTGTGAGTGTGAGTATAGAAGTGCAGATATCATTTTTACAAAGCAAACACTATGTAGCAGCACTCACACAAATTTGTCTTTTTTTCATGAGGAGACAAACACTTCACCCATTGTGTCCTATTTAATATATTCAACTTCTGATCCCCTTTCTAGATGGAAAGAACAATACACCTACATATTTTTATTGCAACTTGTAGAAAATGGTTTGACCCCCCCCCCCCCTTTCCCATTTTGTACACAGGGCTGGTGTCCCTCATTAACAGGGACTATCATCTAGAGCCAAAGGGTGACTTATTTGCACTTAACAGGAAATTATTGCTATTACTACTAGGGTAATTTCTGCTTTGTGGGTGACAAAGTTACACTTAATGGCTCTTCTTGATTCTGTGGTGACGTACTGGGAAATCCTGTAACAATGTTTTAGTTGCTTAAGCATTTTATCTGTAGAAAATTAATTATAGTTAAAGGATAGGATAGGGTCAAATCAAAGGGACTAGTATTTCTGCTTCTGAACCTGAATGATGCAGGGGATATATGAAGGATCACAAAGACACAGAAAGGCCAAACATTTTAGTCCTTGATTGGTTCTAGGACTATGCAAGCTATCTTATTAGTGCTAATTGTTATCTTGCTATGGATGACCTATTCCCAAGGTTTACTAAAACTTATTTGCAGTCCATTTTCAATTATACCTCCAGTCATTCCTAACTAAAGAATGAGCACATTGTTCTCATATAACATTACGTTTGTCGGTTGTACTTTATAAGCTAAATCATTACTAAAGCGAGAGAACAGCATAGAGTCAAGGACTGTTTCTGGGGTACTCTGACTTTGAATGACCCTGTCTTCAAGAAATTGTTGCTTGAGAAGATCCTGAATAACCTACCTGTCAAGGAAGCAATGAAATCATTTTAATGGGTTATTTTTTATGCCATTTTTGCCTCTGCTCATGACCTACCAACCATCAAACCTCACCTATGGGTCTTGAGCCCATTCTTTGATCTACTGCTGGGGAGTGTCCAACCTCAGGACAAGAGCTAACCATGTGTTGCCTTCAGACGAGCAACTATGATGGTTGCTTGCACCCTCTCTGACATCCCAGCAATGAGAGCGTTTCTAATTAGGCCTTAGCTCCATGCATGGAAACTTACACGAGCACCCACATCACTGCAAGCCATCCTTTCCTGCCACCAACATGCTATGATAGCTACTATCACCAGCTTGGGAATACTAGGCCCACATCCCCATTGCTGACCATTTCAGTTCCTTACAAGTCTGCATAGTTGTTGGAAAATGGCTGAGTAAAACCACTGTTCCCTCTTACAGGACGGGTGCACTGGCACTGGTTGCTCACACCTCTCTTCTTCCACAAGCTCTTCTGGTGCCTGACACTTCTTGAACTTGGGTCATCTGGGGTACAGTCAGGGCTGCACTGCTTTATGTTACAGAGCTGGGGCCAGTGTCTTAAGCCTTGCTTAGAATTTGCCGATTAAAAGGTTTTAATATAGTGATAAAAAATGGCTCTACTGAGAAAGCCTTTATTCATGTTCAGAATAATCAGATCTAAAGAATAGTACATTGTCAATGAATTGTTGTATCCTTTGTGGAAGAAGTTCTGAGCCTGCTGCAATTGGCAGTATGTACTGACATATTCAAGGACATGAGAACACTCTTTCTGAAAAGTGGAATGTAGGCTTAGATTCAGAATGGGTGAACAGCTGTAAGGACCAGTGAGGAGAGGACATTAGGCACAGGGACTAGTACTGCATATCTGGACTGAAGGGGGAACTATGGCAATGGCAAGGGATAGGCTACAGATGGGGGCCAACCCTGACATTTAGAGTGCAGTGTGGAACCTGTTGTACAGCTGTCAGATTACAAGATTTCTAACAGTTTTTCCTTATAGTTCTGCCAGTAAATACCAGAAATTGAAATGAAGGGGCACCTGAGAGAAACACGGAGGGCTGCAGAGTAGCAGTCATAGACACATAGTCATATATGAGAGGCTGCAGTAAACCTGTTAAAGTGATGAGTGCTTCAATATGATCCCTGAGAGCAATGTAGTGCTGATGCTTGGATGCCCAGCCTGATATTTCCTAGCATGTGCCATGTTAACTATCTAATGATAGCATTTTGAGAGAATGGGTAAAATGACCTGGTTCTTTCACAGGAATACATTATTTGTCACATAATTTCCAGTTTGGCAGCTTCTTCAAAGCTGTAGTCATTTTGCTTTGGTAATGTTTCTGTTCTCCAGACATATTCCTTACCCTTCAGTTGCAACTTAAGTTATATGGTCAGCCAAAAAAACTTATTGCTATTATGTTTATTTGTCCTATATTGGAGCAATCTATTATGAATAAGGGAGAAGATTCCAGTAAAGCAGCCCAGTGTCCTGACTGTGCTCATTTCATTAAGTATAAGTTACTGTTAAATATTATCCAGTTTTGCAAAAAGAAGAGTTTTCATCTTTTCAGGAAATGATCTTGCATTAACATATGTAGGTTTATCTCTCACTCTTAAATGACCATGGGGTGTTAACTGGACAATGATCACTCAAGATGTCAAGTAAGGTACAAGAACAAGCACTAGTATATCATATTGACCTAATGGTGATCAGTAAATCCATTAAAGAGCTGTTACCAGTGAAAAGGGTGATTCAGGTAAGGTCTTGAACAAGTTGGATTAAGTTGAAAAGGGACACAATGTGATATGCTGCTTATTGAGGGACCTTACCATGTAGATTAAAATATCCCAAGAGTATTAGGTTGTTCTTGGAACTTTAGAGCTGAGCTGAGTTACAATTTTATTATTTTAATAGAGCTGAGCTGAGTTACAATTTTATTATTTTAATAAATTATTGGTGAATTCACTGGCTGGCTGTTTTTCTTTTCCGCTTCTGTATTAGTGGTTTCAATATGTTCTTGGAACTATACTTAAGAATATTGGTCAGGAATGCTATATATGGTCAGTGGATCAGAAATGTGGTCCACACCAATATGTAGCTTGGTATGACCTCCCAGAAGTAGTCAAATGAGAAGCAAGTTGTGGAAATCATCAACCCTCTTTACAGTATTAGCCTTAAGATCATGGCTATTTTCTGACCAGTTATTAAAAAAATAGCAGTTTGAAAACCAATAATTATCTTTTAGCAAGATTTTTGTAGCAGTGACTCATCATGATCCCTCCACAAAGACCATGCCTCAGGCTGGGGATATTTCTTACTCAGGGTGTTAAAACTTATATGACTGCTATGTAGGCCTTTTATTTGCATATGTTTGGAATGTGAGTGGTTGAGCTCTTGGGAAAATGTTCTGAGTGCATGACTCTGGGTGGGGTGGGGGGATGTTTGGATAGTTCATCTGGGATTCAGATTAATATCTTCTGCCAAAGCTATTATCAAGATTGTGAGGAGAAATAATGTTAATGTTTTCTTGGTTAGGTGCCTCCAGGATATTGGCTGTTTGCACAAATGCCTCCAGGTACTTGATGTTTCCACAAAAGTTAGACCTTTGAGAGTAGTTGTTCAGATGAACTCATGTCCTTTTTTTAACTGGGGGATACAAAGGGTAAGTTGTCACCTATTTCAATAACATAGCTGAGATTTCTGCCAAATGTCATCATGGTGTTCAATTATACCTTCATGTCTAAGGACTATTCTGGTCAGACAGTGGGAAAAAAACATATTTTTGTCTTATCTTGATGCTCCGGGATATACCCGTTCCTCTAAAATATTTTAAGAGTCATTTGTTTTTATTTTGCTGAAATCCCAATTGGCTACATATGATTTTGGACTGTTTTTCTCATTCCCATAATTCACTTTCCACCCTTGAAAGATGCAATAACTCCCTCTTTTCTTGTATGCTAGATCTTTGTTTTATTTAAAATAGCAGCAATCAGAATTACTGCTTGTAAATTTGAGAATCTCTAGGAAAATTACATAAAACTTTCTTTCAGTGACAATTTTTAGTATTCTTTGTCATATTGTAAAAACACTACAATTAGCAGTTTCTTCTTTAGCTACAAAACAGCAGTTACTACCGAGTATAAAAAAATAGGAGTCACTTGACTCATTATTTCAGTCTGATTTTGTTATTGTTATCATATTTCCTTAAATTACCAAAGGCTCAAAAGATTTACTACTTCAGAGGATAGATAAGACATGGCAATATAGTTCAATAGATATGAATTCCTACAGTTGCAATACATTTACAACTCAAGTGCATGGGAAAGGATGAAAACTACAAATATCTTACTTTGTGGGATACTTCTTGACCAGAAATCTTAAAATTGGATGGCAAGATGATGTAAGAGCTAAGAAGGCAAACTCCCAAACAAATGATAGCGAGATTTCATTCATAACTAATAAGGTGCACAATAAGGAAGCTTAATAGCACAGAAATGACACATACCAGAAGAAACATGATGGAAGAAAAAATATGTTTTTTAGATGCAGCAATGCATGGATCATTTTGCAGAAATAAATACACTCTCTGAAAATGAAATGCGTTAAGAGTACAGTTGTCATTTAATTAGCAACATATACACCTATGAAGACTGAAAAGCTACTGTAGCTTAATGTGTTAGAATCCATAGCAAGGAGCTTGCATGTACTTTTTGCAACAGCCATTAAATGTATTCTTTTAAGCAGCTTGGACCACAGTTAAGTTTGTGTGTGTGTGTGTGTGTGTGTGTGTGTGCATATATGTATATATATATATATATATATATATATATATATATATATATATATATGTGTGTGTGTGTGTATATGTATATATATATATATATATATGTGTGTGTGTGTGTGTGTGTGTGTGTGTGTGTGTGTGTGTGTGTGTGTGTGTGTAGTATATTACATATGTTAAATGGATGTAAAATTGAATCCCAAAAGACTGATCAGAAAAGATCAAAGTACAATAAGTCGAACCCAAATGTTACTAGCTTTTTTAGTGGAGCGAAAAAAGCTGTTAGCTTGTTGTACAAGACTATGGTACAGAGGGGCCTGTTTTTTTGCCTTTTTCCCACATTAATGCAATCTCAGGCATAGTATATATAAGTAGCAATGGGTGTGGGCAGGGGCTGTGGCATTTACCCAACTGCATAGAATTTTGTTTGAATTTTTTTTCAAGACTTTGTTCTTAGACCTTTTGGGGTTAGTATTTTGTGATTCGATATTACATCCATTTGATGCAAGAAATGTCTCGGATATGTATGTGTGTGTGTGTATATATATATATATATATATATATATATATATATATATATATATATTTATATATATATATATATATATATATATATATATAAATATATATATATATATATATATATATATATATATATATATAAAACAATGTTATAAAATATAGGTCTTTTCCATCAGAACCTTTATATGTTCATCACTGCTTTGGTGAATTCAATGATCTAGTCTGACAGAAATGTATACAAAGTGGTACTATACAAGATGATTATAATTACAGAACTCTCTACAATCAGGAAAAAAACAAGATGGAAAAGCTAAGTTATTATGTAGATTTATGCAAAACACTTCTATTAACCATTCAAAACATTGTGAAAGCAGATAACCCTTTAAGTTAAAGGGATGCATTCCCAGATAATATCAGAGTTTACTGATGACTCACCAACAGTCACTATGAAGCAACTTGGAAGGCTGTTCCCAGATCAACCTAACGTCCAAAATCCTTCCACAGTACCATGGCTGCCATTTTGATCCATAATATCAGTTGAAAGAGGTTTACCCACGTAAGATAAAAATGGTCAGCTTATTTGACTTTAGTATGACTGTTGTCCCATCTA
The DNA here is from genome assembly GCF_019279795.1 of Protopterus annectens. Lineage (NCBI taxonomy): Eukaryota > Metazoa > Chordata > Ceratodontiformes > Protopteridae > Protopterus > Protopterus annectens. The sequence goes on from NC_056743.1 coordinate 900,609,525, forward strand.
CAAAATGCATAAAGCTGACTGTCCACATTTTGACCTTGCTGCCAAGATTATCATCAAGTTACAGAAATACTTCCTGAGAGCTGGAAGGAAAGTTTGATAAAATCAACGTATTGCAGAATAAAGGAAATCTCACAGAACAAGAAGAGGCACAACTACAGAGTGCTAAAGAAAAAATAAGGGAATATCTGGATAATATGCATGAGTTTAGGAAAATTGCTATTAAGCAACTGTTTTTTGATAATAACGCCAGAGCACAAAAGATGTTATTGCAATGACTTAGGCAAGACAAAGTCGAAAGAGTTTTTGCCAAATGTATGGTACCTATAACAAAAAAAAAAAAAACAAAACAAAAAACAGAGAACTTTTAGAGGCATTAGAGATATAGTGGAGATTTTATGAAAATTTGTGTAAAGCAGAGGAATGTGGAAATCGAGAAAAAAGTACAAATGGAAATATTTATGGAAGACTTATGTATGCCAAGGTTAGCGGTAGATGCAGCTCACAATTAACTGTAAAGACATGAGGAGATGAGATGAAAACAGTGAAATATAATCAATCTGCAGGAATATCTCCAGGAATAGATAGTATTTCTGTGGAAGTTTAGAAGCCAGGAAAGAAGAATGTTTTAACAGTATTTTAAAAGGATGGGAAGCACCAATATCCTGAAATAAAAGCTGTGGTGGCTATGTTACCTAAAGCTGGTAAAGACCCATCAGACACAGCTTCATATAGGCCCATTTCTATTTTAAACCATGATTATAAAATGCTTATAACTATAATAGCTAGAAGAATAGCAAATGCGTTCCCACAATTGATAGATATGGATCAATGTGGTTATGTGCAGGGGGCAAAGATTTCATAACATTAATAGAACAATGATGATCCAGAGGGAAGCAGAATGTAAAAAGATAGCCCTGTTGTTAGTGAGTGCTGATACAGAGAAAGCATTTGGCAGAGTAAGCTGGGATTTTATGAGCAGGTCAATGAACACATTTGCATTCCCTGACACAATAAAAATGTTAATTAGGAGGATATATGAGGGATCTGAGGCAAGCATTAAAGTGGGAGGGTTCCTGTCTGATAAGTTGTGTCTGAAGAGAAGAACCAGGCAGGGGTGTCCTCTTTCCCCTTTGTTATTTGCATTATTTTTAGAGCTAATGGCAAAGAAATTAAGGATCTCAGAAATTCAAGGATATAACTGGTATGGTAATCAAAAATGTTGGCTTTATTTGCAGACAATATTATTTTGTAACTGATAAAACCAGAAGAGGGCATCTCACTGTTGTGGGACATTCTGATAATGTTTCATTTTTTTTCAGGATTTAAAATTAACTAAGACTATACAAAGGCTATAGTTGTAATCTATGTACCCTCACATGAATTGGTTCAGCAATACCCTTATTTATGGGGACATGATAAAATGAAATGTTTAGGAGTATGGGTTAAAGCAATTATGTTATGGTAGTTAAGGATATGTGGTAAATGACTAAATAAAAATCCAAAAACTGAGAAACTGGAAGCTCTTGTTTGTGGATATGAATAGCAAGATATAAGTAGTGAAAATGTTTTAGTCCATTTAGTTTCATAAAAAGGTTGTGGACAGTAATTACTAAAGAATTGAATGATTTTATCTGTGGGGGGTGGAGAGGACAAAAGTCAATTTTGATAAGCTGATCCTTCCAATAGAACAAGGTGGTCTAAGATTACCTGATTTAAAGGGAAAGTTTAGAGCTACACAGTTAAGGCTTTTATACCTCATTAAGCACAGAGCTATTATTCCAAGTGGAAAGAGTTGATTGTTAAACAGGGAAAAATTCAAAAAAATAAGGATAGAGTGCAATTTTGGATGCAGATCCTTAAGGAAAATAACAATAACCATACAGAATATTATATTCATAAAGTAGCAGAAGCATTGCTAAGAACTAAGCCAACATGAGAAATGAGAAAGGATATTCTGTGGATAGGAATGGCTGCAATTAGGGGTACAGAGAATAGGCAAGAGGGAGAGGGAATTTACTGAAAAAAACTGACAAAAGAACCAAGGGATTGCGAGCAAATAACTAAAGAGGGAAAGATAATAGAATACAAAGAGGCCAAGAAGACATTTGGATTGCAGGCTAGAGACTGCCTGACCTAACATAGACTCATATCAGAGTACATACAAAGAGAAAGAGATAGGAGAATCCTAAGTGAAAGACCTGCTCTGGTAAAGTTTTTAGTCCAATCTGGAACAGAAGCTGCTGTTAAAAAACAGATAATTAGTAGGACACGTAAAATATTGTATGATAACTGTTCGAATCAATAGGAATCAATCAGAGGAGTTTAGAAAAGTTTGAGAAGAGAGAATGGATAAATAATTCACAAAGAAATAATGGGAGGATCTCTCTCTCTCTCTCTCTCTCTCTATATATATATATATATATATACATATATACACACACACACATCTATATATATATATATATATATATATATATATATATATATATGTACATACACACACACACACATATATATATATATATATATATATATATATATATATATATACACATATATATATATATCTCTCTTCCAAATATATAACAAAGTCTAGAAAATGTAGGACTTTGCTTGGAAGTGTTTGCATAAGTATTTTTGTACCCCAAGCAGACTCCAAAGAATTCTTCCTCAGGTAGATGGCAAATGTCAGAGGTGTGATGGAGAATAAAGAGGTAACTAGGAACATATGTTTTGGGAGTGCAATATGTTGGCACGGTTTAAAAAGTTCCTACAGAGTACTCTGTCAGTAATACTGGGTGAGCAAATGGGTTTTACTAAGGAAATGCTTTTTTTTTCAACTGGGATGCAGGACCTGAATTGGATCTGAATTGCTTAGACATAGTAAGGCTTTGTTAAATTTAATTCTGTTGGCTAATAAAAAAAGCAATCACTAGAAAATGGAAATTGAAGTTTAAACCAACTATATTTGAAGAAGTGAATGCTGTAACAGAGATAAAAGAATTGGAAGTGGGATCTTTAGAACAGGGTAGTGGCAAACTACATAGAGAAAAATGCAAATTGTGGCAACAATACATGCAGAATAATGTTTTTGAGGAGGACTGAGGTTTAAGGGAAGGCAGGAATTGATTCATTTGTGTAATGTTAGATGATAATTATATAAAGGCACATATGGGATGTATAATGTTTTTAACTGTGAACATGCTAACATGGTTTATTTTCTTTTATATAAATGTATGTTTGCCTAAGTCTTAAGTGATAATTCAAGAAAGGTATTAAAAAAGATACTAAAATGAATATTGCATAAACAATTAGGTTCACTGAAAACTAAGGATTCTAAACAAACACACAACATGGATTCCATCAGGGTCATGGGATTACTGAGCTGCTTAGAAAGTAGGCACTCAACAGTTCTTTTCCTGTATCTGTCAAAGGAATTTGACCCTGCAAGCTATGAAGTACTTATCCCCAGACACTGCTTCAGTCTGGACAGTGTCACATGGTACTGCTATTTCAGAACTCCCTTCATGACAGAAGAAAACAATCCAAGGTAAGAGAGTTCCTCTCAGAATGTGAAGAGCTCTTTAGAGGGTTTCATTTAGGTGCTATGCTTTTGCCTGTCTTCATTAACTTTGTAAAACATATGCAGACATGCTATACTGACACTGCTAAGGGTATTATAACATACAGACAAATGTGGTATCCCAATATCTTGCCCCTCAAACATAAAATTACCTGATACAACCTGCATCCAAAACAGGATTTACTATCTTGAAAAACTGGATAGTATATAACAGTGCAGTGCTTATTAATAAAAAAAACAAGCTGTAGTATGTCAGGAGCAATGAGGAAGCAGTGTAGCACAGAGGTAAGGAAATGGTATGGGATAATTAAGCAATAACCAATGACGTGGTGTGGTGTGGTATATTAAAGATTTACCCACGGTTGGCATGGTTTAATCACGAGGACGAAGGACGAATGATTAAATAAAGTCAACCATGGGTAAATTTCAATATACCACAACCAGAGTCGGTTATTGCTATTATACAATGAAATCATTTAAGAAAAAAATACTTACTTTTCTTAAATAATGTCTTTGTATAACGGCGACGTACTTCTCTTCCACAGCTGGTGGTATCTTGCTGCCTTGTCTTGGTGTACTGCGCATGCGTATGGGACTTGCGTTCCCACACATACCCAGTACATAAAAGTTTTAAAAAGGAAGCAACGGAGAAAAGAAAGTCTCTGTGTCTCTATTTTTCTTTTATTTCTTTTTTTTTTTTTTTTTAATTAAAAAAAAGTTTCGGCTACTTTAGTGGTAGGAGAGAGAGAGACAGAATGGAGAAAATGCAAACAAAACCAGGTACGTGTCTTTAGTTTTAAATAATGTACCTGATTTTTTTTTATTCCCTCCATGCTGCCTCTCTGGTATGTCTGGAGTCCGGACTATAATTTTTTTTAACTTTTTGTTAAAAATAAATAAATAAATAAATATGCGAACGGAAAGAAATCCAGGTGACCGGACCTTTTTCTGTTAGTATATTCTGGGATTTACAACGGGCAGGCTGGTTGGGCTGGCCAATCAACATGCTTGTATTTGAATATTAATGGGTAGTCATTGTACAATAGTTAATATGTCAGGTTGCAAAGCTGGAGACCTGAGTTTGAATGCCATAATCTCATACATCTCTACATAAAAAAGGAACTTGAGGAGAACTGCTCTGTAACAAAATTTCTAGTTAACACAAACACCTAGAAGCTTTGGTGCAAGCAACCCCCCCCCCCCCCCCCCAGGTTTTTGTTGTGGTCTTTAAAATACTACCAGCTTCGTCAGTGGTTCTCAGTATCAGCAGCTGAAGATTTTTTTTTATCTTTAGGGAGCAGTCTGCTTATAAATTAGAATACTATATTCATGTTTGCCAGCACTGAAGCTGCCCTTCCAGTTCTTTAAGCAAGTTATTCATTGTTCTAGATACAGTCCTTTCTATAAACTCTCATAGAATACATACAGAGAAATGGCCTTGGGTATCCATAGAACTTAAGGCACACTTAAAGGCTAAACCAAAATCACCAAACAAATGACGTTTTCCAAATGATGAAATCACAAAAAACACTAAAGAAACACTACAAAGCAGGAAAATTGTTAAAGATTAAGTGCTTTCATCCTTTTAATGAAGAACTTAAAGGCTAAAAACAGACCCTGTAATCTTTACAAAATAAACTTTATCGAAAAATGTCAGTCAGTTTTTCTAAAAAGAAGATACACAACCAGAATAGCTATCAAAACTGCTAAAGTAAGTTATTACCAAAACAAGAGGACCATGCATATTTGGTAATCAAAATCCTATCAGGTAGGAACTAAAAAGTCATTAGGGCAGTCTAAATAGATTTATGTTTTTAATTATTAGAAAAAAGTGTTACTAATAAATATTTTGTCAATAATTAGACCCAGTAGAAAACTGCATATCTTTTCATCAAAAAATGAAAAAAATGAGTTCCAAACATTTTGGAAAAATCAAGTGATTCAGAACTCACCTCTACTACCTTTTAAAGTTCTTCATATTATATACTGTAACTTGCATGCATTACTTACTTATATTATGAGACATGTATAGATGTTTTTAGTATGACTCTTTCTTAAGTCATTTTTATCTGCCAGTTGTGCTAATAATGAAAGAGGCACTTCTGAGTTTGCAGGCTAGACTGTAATTAGCTGAAAGATTCCTGATAAAAATCAGAAATGTGAAATATAAAAATTAATTTAAACAATGCAGTATGTTGTTTTATCTGTTCAAAGTACATTTTGTGATTCACATTTATTTAGTTTAGTTTGCAGTACTGTGTGCCTTGAACTGAGTTTATTTGTGTTTGTGTCTTTTGGCTTTTCCCGGTTAGGGTCGTGAGTACCACCATTAATTTACAGAATATTCTATGTAGTCTTTCTTTAATGCATGCCAGAATGCAGGAGGCATGATGCACTCAAAGTAGCCACACAAGTACTGCTGTGGTCATCGAGATGAACATGGCATGGTTAATGCTATAGGTAAGAATGATTTTAATAGCATTGAAGATGGACTTTGCATAATACATTTTCATGACTTCTGAATATTGTCAAATAGTATAAAACACGTTTATAAGGTGCTAATTTACTCTATTCCGTCTTGAACAGATTAAATTGAAACTCCAGTAATTACTTGTGCTTACTTTCCAGAAAAATACATTTATAAGCAAATTAATGAATTGTTGCCACCAAACAATCCACTAAAATGTAACATTTAATTAGGGTCTATATTAGATCAGCGAACGCTTAAACAAGCGAATGCTGATTGATCGACCTTATTTTAGCGAATGTTTAAAATATCGAAGCCACAGAAACCCAAATTTTTTCCTAGGGAAAGAATGCAGTTGTCCGTTTCTGTTGCTTCATTATTTTCAGTGCTGTGGTGGAAAGTTACGGGTCGGATTCAGTTAAGTGTGCGATTGTGTGGATGTGAGTGTTAGGATGGGTTAGGTGAGTTAGGGTTAAGGCTCGGATTAGGTATGTGTGCAGTTGTGTGGACGTGAGGTTTAGGGTGGGTTTAGGTGAGTTAGGGTTAGGGAGTGGGTGAAGTGAGTGTGCAATAGTGACGGACCTTAGGGTTAGGGTTTGGGTTAAGGTAAGTGGATAGTTAGTGGTGTGTGCATAGTTTAGTGTAGGATTAGGTGTCAGATTTTAGGTGTATGTGTGTGGATTTCTGTTTGTTTGGTGTGCTTGTGTGTATGTGTTTTGGATCAGCGATTTTTTTCCCTAGGAAAAAAATCGCTGATCTGACAGTTCGAGATTGTAAGCTTTCGCGTACATAAGGTCCATCAATCAACGTTCACTGATCTAATATAGACCCTTTAATTACAAAGTCTTTAAAATGCAAAGAACATAGTGCATGCTGATTTTGTTATATGCAGTTTGGCCTTTACCATGATACCATTATTTTGTGCATGTAGAAATTGTAGTTTAAATATAAAAAAGTTTGTCCTGAGTTTTTAATATGCACTTTTGATATGATTTAAGAGCATACACCTGTCATTTATCAATGCTTAAAGTCATTGTCTTCAATTCATTTGACAATGTTCAATATTTTAAACACCCAAAGCACCCAGTTATGCAAAATAACAGAGCTAGCTAACTGCCCTTCATCCTTTGGACAAAGCTAACTAACTTCCCTTCATCTTTTGGGTGAAGCTAACTACTTGCCTTTCATCCTTTGGATAAAGCTAGCTAACTCCCCTTCATCTTTTGGACAAAGCTAGCTAACTGCCATTCATCCTTTGGACAAAGCTAAATAACTACCCTTCATCCTTTGGACAAAGCTAAATACTTGCCCTTCATCCTTTGGACAAAGCTAGCTAACTTCCCTTCATCCTTTGCACAAAGCTAGCTAACTGACCTTCATCTTTTGGACAAAGCTAAATACCTGCCTTTCATCCTTTGGACAAAGCTAAATACCTGCCCTTCATCCTTTGGACAAAGCTAATTAACTACCTGCCCTTTATCCTTTGGACAAAGCTAGCTAACTGTCCTTCATCTTTTGGACAAAGCTAAATACCTGCCCTTCATCCTTTGAACAAAGCTAGCTAACTTCCCTTCATCCTTTGGACACAGCTAGCTAACTGCCCTTCATCCTTTGGGTGAAGCTAAATACCTGCCCTTCATCCATTGGATGAAGCTATATAACTGCCATTCACTGAAAAAAAAATAATAAAAACTTAAAAATGTAACCTACGGGAACTTCATTAAAATATCGTTAACATTTTCTTTCTCACCCATTAAATCCACAGATGCCTATTTAAGATTACTGATATGCTAGGAAATTAGCTAGCAAAAGTCCAAACTTATAAATACTTAGGGTTGTGTGATCCAATCTTATTACTGAAATAACATACAGGATAACTAATGGTGAATAAGGTAACAACCCAGCCTAAGGCATAATTTACGGTATGTAGTCATCTCTATTTACAGTCAAAAACAGGAAAAATCTGAGAAATATCCTAATGCCTAAGCTAAAGTAAAGCCTCTCAACAGCAGCTCTAAACCCCAATGAAAATACTCAACTACGTCAGATTGTTATTAATAAAATCTGCAATTACTCTGCTGCAGGCTCCAGAATTGAACATCTCTGCCTTACTGTGCAAAAGGTGAATTGTCTGTCAGTCAAGCTACTCTTATAGACACTTACCTTACACGTATTACATATATGTATCGCACCCACCCAAGACAAACTAAATATAAGGACCTCACCCTATAATCTAAGAGCAAAGATAAAGAATTGCTGTCGCTGCATAGACCAGCTTTACTTTGGCAACAGGAGAAAAGAGGGTTAGGAAAGCAGCCCAAGCAAATTGTAATGATTTCTCTATAATTGTATGAGCAATCTATTATAATATGTAAGGATGGCTGACAACTGCCACTGTTAAAGGTGTGGTAATTAGCAATAACCTAATAACGAAAGCTACAGTATTAGGTAGCTCTTCTCACTGCTCTTTCTTCTCTGTTAAGCTAAACAGATGATGCATTTAAGCATCTCTCACAAAAACACTAACATCAATATTTTCTTTCAGTCTATTATATTATTTTTAACTAAATTGTCCAAACATTCATATCTGTTTTCTAATCTTCTCAGGCTCAAGCCTAACGTTAACTATACTATGGAGAAACTAGCCTACATGTACATTAGATATTTTTTTTTCCAAACAAACACCCCATAGCTCATTAAATGGCTTTGGCATTTTGAAGTAATGAACCACATCCCTAGACAGTAAAACAGACATGGAGAAACATAGAAAGAACTTAAGATTAATTCATCAGAAAATTGTAAAAAACCCATAATAATTTACTCACTTCAGAAGAATACCTTTTAAGAAACTTATTTCTTTATAACTTCTTCATGAATTAAATAGTATAGAAATTATCTATGCACCATAAGAATTCCTTACGTTATACATATTACTTGGTTGTTTAGACTGGTCCATGGTGAGTCAATAAGTGATTAGGAACAAACAAAACAGTATGACAAAAGCAACACCAGCTACTGTGGGCCTCATCATGCAATGGAGGATTGCTATGTAGTAAACACAAACAAAACAGTATGACAAAAGCAACACCAGTTACTGTGGGCCTCATCATGCAATGGAGGATTGCTATGTAGCAAACACAAACAAAACAGTATGACAAAAGCAACACCAGCTACTGTGGGCCTCATCATGCAATGGAGGATTGCTATGTAGCAAGCACAAACAAAACAGTATGACAAAAGCAACACCAGCTACTGTGGGCCTCATCATGCAATGGAGGATTGCTATGTAGCAAACACAAACAAAACAGTATGACAAAAGCAACACCAGCTACTGTGGGCCTCATCATGCAATGGAGGATTGCTATGTAACAAACACAAACAAAACAGTATGACAAAAGCAACACCAGCTACTGTGGGCCTCATCATGCAATGGAAGATTGCTATGTAGCAAACAGTAGCTCTTTGGTTCACCTAATATACATTGTTTACTGCAAGCAAATCCCTCTTAAAATGAAGTAAGTGACTCGGGAATGGACTTGTTTCATTTTTGCTGTTGTATTAATCCTTTAATTGTGTAGATGATATCCATGACAGTGGGATACTGAGGAGGTTAAGTTGCTGGCTGTAAATGACAACACTGGTACCGCTATGTGGGAGGTTGTATACAGGCTTGGGTCTAGTGCCATGGCAGGGAACATGGAGGGGATGTGATGTGGCAGGATAGTACAAAAGAGTTCTGAGGTTTCAGACTTCACAAACCCACCAGGAACTAAACAACAAACAGATGAAAATGAAGATGCAGCCAACCAGATGAAGAAAAACTGAATTCTTTATTACTCACACAAAAGATTTAGCACTTTTGTCTGGTGTATAACAAACAGACGTCATCAGAATCTAAGGAACAGCAAATCACATTTGGTTTATATAACCCTCTTGAAAAAAAATCACGTTAGCAAAAAAGAATCATAAATGCTTTCCCCCAACACTCTATACACGTGGCTAAAGAATTCAGTTTTACTTCATCTGGCTGACTGCATTTGTTTTCATCAGTTTTGAGGTTTGTGTCCTTGTATATTTACTCTGCAGGTAACACAATCCTACCTGTAGACTGAAGAATGTGTGCTCCATTCAATGAATGTTGATATGCAAGTGTTAGGAGCTGTTCTGCTTGTTAATAATTAAGCCCATAGCTGCAACACACATTCTGTGGCATTCTGGCTGTGGGGGTTACCTCTGTCAAGTTTGTGTTATGCTATGGGAGACCTATGGGTACTACTTGTCCTAATGTTGGTATTACTGATGTAGTTGTTGTGAATGTAAGAGTGCAGGTTCTATATCTTTGGGGGGAGAGCCCATCTAGCACAGTCCAATGATATGCATAAAGTGGCCCTAGTATTCAACATTTCTCCAGGATGGTATTGTTACACTAAACACCCCTAGCAACCCCTGGCATGAACTTCAGCTGTGGGGGAGCCATCTGCAGTAGTACTGGTACAGATGGAAAGCTTACTTTACAGTGAGTCATTTCACTTGTAGGTTATGGATCCCATGGGATCTTCAATGACCACACCTGACTTACCTCAGTTAGGAATCACTGTAGGGGATGTATAATCCATATCCTGGTAGCAGTTTGCGTCATCATCTTCCTATATCTGTGACAGTCTGACAAGACATGTTACGTCGGCCTGTGCTACTTCCTTTTTTGTGCGAGAGGGTGAAGGCCTACACACATATCTGTGTATGGGAATGGCTGTGTACAGTATGAGGTGACTGCATTCACATCTTACAGGATATCATGTTGTAGTCCCATGTCCACCTGTGGGATGCACAAACACAATTCTCCTTTTGTTCTATAAGAGGTGATTCTGCTCTGGGCCCAGATATAATAAATATCATAGGAGTAGTGTATGCCATTGGCAAGGAGTTTGCTATTGACAGTGGTGTGGCTTGTGCCACTTCCACATTCAGGGGGAGTACCAAATGCAAATGAAAAATGTTGTAGTCTTCCAAAGTGTTCATCAAAGCCTTATGTTTGACTATGTAGTCAATGCACAAACAGAAGGCATTTGCTGTTCCACATACATGTTATTCCTTGTGCATTACAGACCACCTTTCAGGTCATGGGAGTGGATCCCCTTATGGTTTACATACCACTGTGATCAGGTGGAGCATTTAATGCAATGTTAGTGCAGTCCATATCTCCCAGTACCTCAGGGAAATGGGGCATGTCAGAAATGCCTTCATGAGGTTGCCTGATTGTCTCTATGGTATGCAGAAACCACTTTGAAACTTTGTAAAGACTTAAACAAAGCCTTAAAAATAATTACAGAATGAATCTAATTGCACATACTTTTGGGACACTGGAAAATGTATGCAAGCTTTACCAACACTGTGGTATTATAAACTGCTCAGAATATCTTGTAAATAGAAATACCATAAAATATGTTATTCAAACTGTTCTTAACTATTTTGAAAATAGAAATATTTCTATGATACAATATTGCCTTAAACCGAAGCTCTTTGCACTGTACCTTGCTTTTTGTAATGTGACCTATTATATGCTATGTATGATGCTTTTACTGATTTTATGAATTTTTGTTCCCAGGTCATGAATGAAAAGGGTCAACAGACCAACTCACCCACTCAGTTATCAAATTATATAACTATGCTTCCCCATATGTTGTGGTATGACATTCAAGAACTGGTGTAATATCCTTGGGACAGATGACTGGGAAGCACCCACAGTGTCCTTTGTTGATTGCTTAACGATTCCTGTAATTATTACTTCACTGGGAAGGGGATGGCACATACTTTAGTGTCCACAAGGATAGGTACTCAATGCATTACACAGGCCTGCATACGAGGGTGACACAACTTGACCAAGTGCTGAATGGTGCCTCTATCCACACTGTAGTAGTCCACTGTTTCTGCATCATGGAAGGCACAGTATGTTAGGCATGGATGGATGTCTCATTGTGACCACTGGCAGTGACAATGGCATCTTGCATAAAGATACTTACTAATGCAGCAGCTACCTTGCATATGGTTTTTGGTTGGTCTTCTGTAACTGCAAGATTCTTCTCCAGCCAGCAGTTCTGGCAGTAATGTATCTTTGTGCAGAGTATATGTTTATGAATTGCTTCACCAAATTATTTACCCCCTCTGCATTTGCCATTGCCCCCAATTTTAATGATGCTCTTCGTTTCCATCTCATTACTCATTAGCTTATTATGCAGGCCACAGCATTTCTCAGCTTTCCACAGTCAAACTCAGTGTCTTTTAGATTCACCCCCACCTGTCACGCAGCCACTCATCATGCAAAATCAGCTGCCATAACAGGAAAATCATTTCTGAATCCAAGCGATGAAACTTTTTGGCAAATGTGAAATAGAAGGCAAACAAGAAAATAGTTAAGACCAATAAAACATTATTTGCTAACATCTGGCAAATGAGGAAAGGTAGATGTGAAGAATAGTTACTTAACACAATATAGGATTTTGGAAATGCTTTAAAAACAACTAAAATGTGATTATGGCAAAAGGATGTTATAGGTAAATGGAGAATTCAGTAGAATTAGAAGAATGTTATTATTACTGATGCTTATTTCAAGGATTGTTTAAAATGTATTTAAATGAAGTATAAATAATAATTTTTAAAATGCACAGAAACAAACAAACCAGCAAAAACTGAAATCCAGGTGATCCAAAAATCATTACGTAAGCTGCTGCACAAAAATTTAATTTAATAAGTGCTTTCATCTTTTTGTGAGCAAGACTTCTTCAGATTAAACAACCATTAGTAAAAAGTTTAAATAGCCTGTTTGTTGTATCATTTGACATTAAACTGCCAAAAAACAAACAGTCTTAAAGGGATCAGAATCTTATACACGTCATATAAAGTGATAAATATTTAAATTTATACTTATACTTACAATCACTACAATTTATTAAAATATTTATGCTAAACTTCAATTTCATAAATGTACACACCTTATCTAGTTAGTTAAAAATATATATAATAAATCATTTATCTCAGCAACAACTTAAACTTCCGCAGAAACATGATAGAACTATGTTCATTTAGCCCTGGCCAACTACAAGCATTGAGATGTAGTTGCCAAAACATCTCCTCCTTCTCAAGGATTAATTCCCATTGTCTTCCTCTCAAATTCAGTAGAACCTTTTCTACTAGCATAAATTTTAAAACATGTCTAGGATTATTATGGATGTGTTTAAACAATGCATTTGTGATCTTTTCTTTTTTAATATCATATAGATGTTCATAAATACGGTCTCTAATTCTGCACTCCATTTTTCCAATATAAAATCCTGGACATATTTGGCAAAGGTCAATATAGACAACCCCCTTTGTTTCACAACTAAATTTTTTGACAATGTGTATTTGTGTCCCTTCACTTCAAATGTGCCCCCTGTGTTAATGTATTTACATTAGCTGCAACATCCACATTTTGACATATTGACATCTCTACTGTTACTTCTGTCACTTATTGGTCCCCTTTCTAACATATCTTTCAAATTTCTACCCCTTTTATAAACTACAGTAGTGTTTGCCCAGTTCTTTCCCTTAATCTATCCTACCTCAACATAACCAGGTTCTTTTTTATAATCAGATTGATCATGCTACTGCCCAAGTTAAACATAATGATGAAAGAGTGCCTATAGGATACATTGTTTAAATTACTTTCGCTCGAACTAACCCTGGAAACCTGTTCTCAGTAATTGTCCATCTTATGAACCTCATTGGACAAAATAGGGACAGAGTGATTGTTATCTGTTTTGTTTATGACTTCATGCATTATGTTGTTGATTAATGATACAGGATGCCCTCTTTTTAAAAACATACTCCTTAAGTTATTACTTTCATCTATAAAGTGCCCATACTGAGTGGTCATGCATGCAGCTATCACAAATTGGCCCTCAACCACTGCTCTTTTTTGTGACAACAGGTGTGCGCTTTCAAAATAAGAGGGTATTCGAGTATGTTGGTTTTCGGTATATACGTGAAATATATGTCGCACTTCCTCTGTCTTTTTCTAACATGACATCAAGGTAAGCTATGCTATCTTCTCCTGTTTCATGTGTAAGAAAAGTGGTACTGTTGTTAATGTAGTCCAAAATGGCAGGAATCCTCTCTTTTTTATCCTTCCATATTATAAGAATGTTGCCCAGATATCTAACGTACAACCTACTGGAATCTTTGACTTCACTTATAAACAAGTATTGGTTCTCTCACTGAACCAAAATTATGTTTTCAAACAGGGAGCCACATTTGGAACCCATGGCTTCCCCCTTTTTTGTAAATCATAATTACCCTCAAATAATATATAATTATTCTTGAGAACAAGTTCCAATAATTCTTCCTACAGGTTTATCTTATGGTGTTCAACCCCTTTGTTAAATAAATAATTGCAAAACCATTGCACACCTACGTAGTGTGGAATGACTGTGTGCAGGTCTTTAACATCCACTGTAATAAAGATATCATAATATTCTAAATTGTTGATTTTTCTTAAAAAGTCCCAAGAGTCCCTGCATATATGAATTATCTTGCGCTACTAAAACCTTTAATTTTTGATCCAAAAATTTTGCGCAGGTGCTAGTAATGGAACCCTAGCATTTACTATAAGTTGCATATGTGGATCGTAAACATTCTTATAAATTTTGGGAACTCTAAAGATGGTGGGTATTAAGGGGAAATGATATTAAGAAAATTAAACTT
>NC_056743.1:900629313-900774313 GCF_019279795.1 Protopterus annectens
TGTCAAAAAGAAGAGTTACCATTTAGTGAACTGTCAGGTGGTGTGTGATGTGCATGGGATCATAACCAATGTGTCCACTCAGCACCCAGGCAGTTAACATGATACATATATGAGACATACATCTTGGCTATTTCACCATTTCCTGTGTACTGAAGTTCCATACACCCATCTAGTTGATAAGTGCAGGGACTGGGGATAATGCTAATGTATACAGCTATACTGATAATGTATTTCAACATAGTAATCCCCTACATGTGTATAATCTATTGCAGGAGATTCTGGATGCCCTGAGGAGCTCTCTTGTGTGACATGAATGCAGAACTCACAGAGTTTTGATGAATAGCAGTATAACACTGTACACACAGACAAACCTGTGTTTTACCTGCTAAAAGTCCACTTTCAATCCTTTGGTATGTCTTGGGCCATTACATTATAATCCTGCCATGGCCTACAGGATGTTTCTAGCATGTTGCATGCTGTATAAAATGGTGGTGTGGAGTCAGGCAGTGCAGACCCAGAATACTTGCATGGCCATACCACACACACACACACACACACACACACACACACACACACACACACACACTGCTGGTAGAGAAGGTGCATCAATATCATCATCCAACAAGAGTGTGGTGGAACAGCAACCATGCCCTACTCCCCCAGACAGTGATGGACAAAATATACAGCAGCGCAGATAAAGCTGCAACTTCTATTCCAGACTTATGAGCCCTAACAAACAGACAGTGATAGTTCAGTGTCACACAGATCAGACATGATTATGCATTGCAAATATCAGGCTATATGGTCAGTGCATGGTCAAGTCATACTCTGCATCAGAAATTCCCACGTTTACCATACAGGATAGAGGGTGGAGTGGGTCACAGTTATCATCATCATGTGCACAGGTGCCAAGGCACACAATGAAATCTGTCTACTTACACTAGGTAAGAGGCATATCTGAGGAGTCTGAGACAGGGATCTTGACATAACAGGTGATATGTGTCATAGAGAATTTCCTCCAAGAAGGGTTGGGATCCTACTATATGACCATGTCTTGATGCAGAGAGAGGAGAGTCCAGGGGACAGTACTTTGTGCCATAGATAACCTTCTCTTGCAGTGGAGTCAGAGGTCTTTCTATGTCATCATGACATGATGCAGACATGGGAGTCTCAAATTGATGGGTAGTTAGTGAAACAGACAATTTCCTCCTGCAGTGTGGCTGATATTGCACTACATGACTATGACCTGCAGCCACTACGCTGACTTGTTGGATCCCCCTCCCCCAGATGGGGATGGTGTGTGACAGCAGAACTGTGACCTGGATGGGGTCTATTCATGAGCTGCCCTACCAATGGAGGCTGAGTGATGTGGCTGCCTATCACGCCTCTCAACGGTCCAGATTTTCACAGAATGCCCATATTTATTCCTCATATTTTCAGTACATTATTCATAAAACATGTAGTATTCTTGCAAATCATTGACGATTGAAGTTACTAAATCATGACATACATTTGAGTTTTAGACTTCATATCCTTCAGAAAAAGCATGCTAACACAATTCATGTTAATCTAGCAACTTTCTAAGTTTATAAGAGCGATATTTAATCTCTGCCCCTATTTTGGGGCCTTTGTCCCCATCACTTTGGGCTTTGTCTAAATTTCTTGCACTAACACGTTGAGAAGAATGCTGCCCATGATAAGGGTGGCAGTGTATGATGTTCATCCAGATACAGGAGAGGACTGGGTATCCCATGATACCTCCATACATGACTACCCTTGGTATGTAAACTACTCTGACCTTGGGCAACACTGTCAGTGTGAGCAGTGATGGTGGCAATGGACATTGTCCACATGCAGGTGCATATGGAATTAGTGTGTGCCACCACAGACCTCATAAAACTAATCATTTCTGTGTCACCAACCTCCATGACATCACACATGCCACACAAAATGATAGAGTTCTGCAGCAAGAGATTAGTGTGGCAACCATGTCCTCGCAGATGCCGCACAACAAGATGGTGTCCTGCAACAGGAGATCAGTGAGGCCACCATGTCCTCACTGATGCTGCACAGCATGATGGTAGTCCTATAACAGGAGATCAGTGAGGCCGCCATGTCCTCAAAGATGCCACACAACATGATGGGGTCCTATAACAGGACATCAGTGAGGCCACCATCTCCTCACAGATGCCACACATGATGCGGTCATATAAAGGAGATCAGTGAGGCCACCATGTCCTCACTGATGCTGCACAACATGATGGGGTCCTATAACAGGAGATCATTGAGGCCACTATGTCTTCACAGATACCACACAACATGATGGGGTCCAATAGCAGGAGATCAGTGAGGCCACCATGTCCTCACAGATGCCACACAACATGATGGGGTCCTATAACAGGAGATCAGTGAGGCCACTATGTCCTCACAGATGCCACGCAACATTATGGGGTCTTATAACAGGAGATCAGTGAGGCCACCATGTCCTCAAAGATGCCACACAGCATGATGGGGTCTTAAAACAGGAGATCAGTGAGACCATCATGTCCTCACAAATGCTGCACAACAATATGTGGACCTGCAGCAGCAGATCAGGCCATTGAACAGGCTGTCTGGCCCTTTAGGTAAGGTACATTGGCAAGTGAAACATACTGAGGTGATCAAAACATGGACAGAGCTGCTGCTGACCCTTCACCCAGGCTCTTGCTTCACAACATCTATTATTTGTGGCTACTGTATTATCTGTTGGGCTGGGCAGATCATTGTCCCCCTACCCTGAGCAACTCTGCTCTCTAGTTTGAGTCAAAACACCCCTGAGTAATTGAGCCTCTCCACTGCCCAGCTATTTCTGACTAAGATTGGCCTTACTGTCAGCTGTAGGCTGTACACCTATGAGTGTTGGACCAAAAGATACAGTGGCTAGCCACACCTCTGCCATCACTGGCCCCTCATCACCTCTTCTGCTGCTTCCTCCTGCAGCAACAATAGACAACAATCTGGCAGACTAGTTCCTGTAATGAAAGTAAGGAGGTAGGTGGTGATGAGAAGGTACAGGATGAGTCAGTCAGGGGGGCTGCTAACTTGTTGGGGGTATAACATAAACACATATTATTAAATATACTTATTTTCTTTTGTTATTATTATAATGTTTACACTCATTTTTGTGTTGTCATTCGTATGTATGTCTGCAGTATGTGTCATTTGTGGTTGTATGTTACACCAGTGTTTCTGTGGCAGTTGTTAGTATTTGGATTGAGTTACTTTTATATATTAATGTTCAGGGTTTTTTATATTTGCGTGTATTTTATATTTTTATTTTATAATTTTGTTGGAAGTTGCACTGTTTTAAACTGCAAATAAAATCTGTCTTGCTATTTCTAGAAGTGAAGTACTGTTGAGGGAACTGAAATTGTGTCAAAGGTTGCTTGTCCTTTTCCTATGGTTGCGTATATGGAGTTAGTATACTTAAGTGAGGGGGTAAGGGGTACATGGGGGGAATTCTTCTATATTCTAGATTTGCAGTCTTGGATACTATTGTCTCCATATTTATAGTTTCCTAAGTTCTTCTAATGACATGAATCCAATATGGGAGATCGCATCTTAAATTCCATGTCTTGAAAATATAACTTTTAGTGCACTGATCAGACTACTATTGGTAGTATCTGTTAACGTCACAACCATAAAAACTGTGATAGCCAATTCAGACTGAACAGACAAAGGCTGGCATTCAGAAAACTTTGACTCATACATACCATTTGAGGCAAATGAGATACAGCATAGCTGGGAGTGGTATATGCTAATGGTCATATAATGACATAATAATAAGGAATATTATTAAAATTTGCACCCTGGTGTATGCAAAAGAGGCAAATCTAGATGGTGGAGTGATTCAGAAATGTATAAACAGCGAGACTTAGAGCTGCATATGCTGTAGAATTGACTGCCACTGATTCCTGGGTTCGTGCAGTGGGAATTGAGAAAAATGTTAAGGGATGGCACCACATTAGTTAATATCTGTTTCCAATACATTATGATTGCAGCCATTAGCCACAGCAGTGCTCATCATTGACCCTGGAGGCACAGTGTTATCCTACTGCATTTAATATATTATGCACTCCATGTCTTTAATCTCATGGACCGCTGTTGGGTGGTTAGTGAGACCATGCAGGACATAGCGGGCATGTATCAGCCTCATCTGTATCCCTGTGTGAGTAGTGGACTACCTATCACAGAGGATACCAAAGTATGTGTGGCTTTACATACTACCTACAAGAACCTTCTAGCAAACTACTGGGGACACAGTGGCAGTATCTCAGTCATCTTCCTCAAGAATACTCCATTAGTTCAATGCCATGCTGCAACATGTGGGGGAACATTTGTGGTTTCCACATACCATAGAGGACAGGCCAATACCATGCATGTCTTGTAGGATATCGCCCATTTTTCTGAGTTTCTGGAAGCCATAGAGTGCACCCATGTTGAAATCAAGGCCTCTTCTGGTGAACTGTGATGGAGGTACATGATCAGCAAAGGCATTACTCCATCAACTGCCGAGTGACCTGCAATGCAGAGGGAATCTTCTACAATACATGTCTGTGCAGGCCACCCAGGCAGTTTCCATGACTTCCACATATGGCACACCTGTGACCTCTATCAACATTTTACAAAGGGTCATTTCCACCAGGGCCATCTTATTGGAGATGCTGGATATGCCCTGGCACCCTGACTGATGACAACCATTAGACATCCCCCAAATGAAGCAGAGCACTGGTGTGCTTCTGCATGTTCATATACCAGGAACATAATGGAATGTATGTTTAGATGGCTTAAGGCACTCTCCCACTGTTTTGATTCATCAGGTGGTGACCTGTAGTATGATCCAGGCACTTGTGCAAAAATCTGTATTATATGTGCAGTCTTATAATATGATACTAAGGAGGCAGATGCAAGGGGCTCGGTTGTAGATGGAGGAAAACACAGAACACCAAGCAGTTGAGGCAGAGCCAGATGAGGAGCCATCGGAGGATCGAGCTGCAGGGGGTGATTATGCTAGATGGAGGCAGGTACAGTGTTATGAGGCACTGGCTCATGTACAGCCTCACCCCTGAGGAAAGCTTAGCAAAGGAAACCCACTACAGCATAACTGATGCAGGCTAATCAAACAACAGACTGTGCTCACCCATGCAAAGGGTGGTCCCACTGTGCATAACACATAGGCAACCCAAGGAACTATGTACAAAGGGCAGGGCACAGTTATTATCATCTACATAAGTTAGGGAGAGAGGGAGTATATGTTGGATGCTTTTCACAGGGAGATGTGTGACTGTAGAGAAGATATAGGAGAAAGAATATGGATGTGTATATGGGCTGAGATTAAGAGGCAGGAGCATCATGGGAAAAAGGCTTCAAAAGGCTTCCTTGTCAGGAAGTATGTGTGTCTGCTTCTGTGTGAGGTACTGTGGAAAGTGGTGTATGACTGTGTGTCTGCTGTGACACAGCCTCAGCAGTAGGTGCACCAATATGTGTGTTTATTTTTTTGACTGGTCTAGGGCATGCATAGAAGGGGGGGTTGAACTTTCCTTGCATTCACCTGTTCAGGAGTGTTACCTGTATCAGGAGTAGTGCTGATTATACCATGCCCCTGGCTAGATGTTGGCTGCTGCATGCCCATAATCGACAGCTGCATATTACTGCCATGACCCCAGGGCAATCCTCTTCTGGGAGTAGACTCATCCACAACTTATGTTGCAATGGACGTGCAGGTGCTTCATGAGTGTGACCTACTTCATTGCCAACCAGAATGACCACCATCTTTATATATACCAGTGAAATAGCATCATGAATAGTGCCTCAGTCTTAGCAGGTGACATCAAAAGGACTGGGCATGTCATAATAAGTTATTTAGCCTACTGAAGCAGTCACACATGCAAGACATGCCCTAACAGAAGTCTTCCTGCACACCTTGCATCAGCCCAATCAACTCTGCCACGGCTGTGATGGTACTAACCTGTGTCTTCATGATGGCCCTGCACATACACTAGATTGTGGCCAGTGATACATCAGCCTTAAGGTGATGGTGGTAACCATGTCTTCATCAAGACTCACTACTTATCCCCTTTTGTCTCCTGTGCTTTCCAGTGGAGTTCCAACAGATCCAGATAGGTATCTTGTATGAGTTGTTGCATGTTCCTGAGTGATGTTGACCCCAGTAACCTGTCCTGTCTCTGTAGTGTGTGTCCCCTGGGTGTCTGCATGCACAGAGACTGTGTTCATGGAATGTGTAGGTGATATATTGATCGCATTAACTTGTATCTGGCACACACATCATACCCCCTGACTGGATCAGCTCATGCCTGCTATCATCCACAGTGGTATTGGATGACGTGACCTCAGGCAGTGGCAGTTCTACAGTTGTAGTATCAGATAAAGAATCACCTGTGAATGCAGCAAAGTACAACAAAATGAATTACTAAAGCGTATTACCAGACTTATACTAGTAAATGAAATGCTGAAGTAGTAGCTATCCTACACCACATTGGGAACTATAGCACCTTTAGCAGAGGGTAATGGTGGTGTATCCCTGATGTACCAATATATCCAAACAGACATTAACAACTAGGCAAAAAGAAGAATGGTTGTGGAGGACCTACCTGTGTTGCTTAAGAAAACTAGAAGTGCATACTTGCAGCATCTTCAGTAAATATTCAGTAAATATTCTTGGCGCCTAATAGAGCTCTGCACTGACATCCAGCACCACACTATGGGACCTACTGGAATTGTCAGTACCTCCGAGGGACACCTGAGACTTCTCTATCTTCATAATAGTTGATTCTATCTATAATATCACTGGTCTTGCATTGGACCATTGCATAGCAGCAGTCCTGGTCACCAACAACATTTATATATATTATGTCTTTTCAGGCATGGTCAACCATAATCCCAATCAGCTACATCTAAGCCAAAGAACCATCAGCCATGGAGACAGAGGCCCTGGATGAGCACCATATTCTCTGCATCTGAGAACCTGGTCTGTTGTGGGTTCTCTCAGCAGACAATCTTTTTTGCTTAGACATTGATAGGTTTGCAAAACACTGGTACTAACATCATGATCAGGAGTGGCCCACAGATCCTCCTTAAAAACACCCTTGAGCACATACACCATTCTGCCTGTGTGCCTGACTTTCCCATATGTCTAACCAGGGTGTGCATCAAACGTCAGTCATGTAGCAGTACAACTCCAACTCTCCTTAATACCATCAATGTGAACCGGTATTGTGACGAACATTATGGCAAATGAAAACATTCACAGTTTGTTTAACACATGAGTTGTACAATCCAGGCTGACTGATTTGCATTTGCTCAGGTCATCAGAGGAAGTGCAGATGGGTGTTTCTTCTTTAGCTTCACAATCCTTATGTACAGCAGTTACATACTTTAATTACTTCTCTCATTTCAGTTTTCTTATAATCCCATTGAAAATATTTCTTCAGCTATAAAAGCAGAGCAAGTATTAAAGCTAAAAAGTAACAACCAAAAAAAATTAAATCCAATGTTTCAAAAATAACAACAAAAAGCAGGATCCAACACTCGTTTATTGGATAGTCTCTCTAGCGCCTCGGCTTTCGCCTTCTAGCATTAAAGCTAATTGGTTAGGTATATTAAGCTGTAGAAGTTTGGACTTATCTAGTCTGAGGCTAAAGAGGTGTTGCAAGTCATTGGTTTCTTGGGCACAGTGACGAAGCAAACTGCTTCTCCGTGGCTTTGTTTGTAGTGTGTCAAGCATCGGTGTTGCCCTCATATGTATATGATGCTAATGTGGGTTTCTGGGCATGATGAGTTTGCAAATGAACACACACACACACACACACACACACACACACACACACACACAGACAGACACACACACACACACACACACACACACACACACACACACACACACCTGGCTAAATGTCACACTGCTTTTCTGCAGTGTCATGCACGTACTTGGGCACCTGTGGGTAGTAGTATGTGTGTTATATTCAGTTCACAGCTCTAGGGGGATATTTGTAATTCTAAAAAAAAAACATACTTAGAGTGGTGTCACTGTAATGTATAATTCATGAACACCATATTCCAAGAAGCTGGGCTGCATTGTTTCACAACTCAAAATTCTGTGTTAAAACACTATCACACAACGTATATTAGGCTTTTTGCCAGTTACACAAAAGAACCGTCCCCCACTGCACAACACTTAGCAGATGCAAAAGTGGGTGTGACCAAAACATTTCTATATGCAACCTGTTAGAGGTAACAATATGGCATTAGAGAGTAGTTAGGAGCTTTTTAAATTGTACAGTGGAGCAACTGGAGGTAATGAGGGTTGGCAGTTTAGTCCATATTTTAGGAATAACATTTGAGAAGAGTGATTCCCCAGCAGTTGTTAGCTTTGGTGGTTTCTAGAAGGAGTTTCTTACCAGAATGGAGGGTTCTGGAGGAGGTGTATGGTTGTATAAGATTTTGGAGAGCAGGGATTTTATCCTGGTTGATGCAGGATTGTGTGGACAAAGGTTGTTTATAGTGTAGCAGTTGAGGAAGTTTTAGCCATTTTAGTTGTTTAAGAGCTGTAAAGTGATGTGACCTATGTGTGGCATCAGTGGCAAATTTGGCAATTTTATTGTAACAGGATTCTAACTTGGTTAGGTCAGTTTTGCGGAGGTTAATTAGAACTGGGGAGGCATATAGGAGAGCTGACAGGAGGTGTGTGCAGGTGATGATAGCTTTTGTGCTTCTTGTTAGAAATTGTTTGTTTTGGTAAAGAAGACCTAGTTTCTTGTGGATCTTCTTTATGGTTTGTGCAATGTGAATGTCAATTTTCAGATTATTGTCTATTTTGATGCCTAGTAGTTTAGTGTGTGCTACTGGGGTGATAATAGTTTTGTTTTTGGACTCTAAATTGAAAGTTAGGTAAGATGAGGGAGATCTTGTAGGGCAGAAGAGAAAGAGTTTTGTTTTATTGGGGTTGAGAATGAGTTAGGAATTGGTGAGCCATATTTCTACAGATAGAAATGAGTCTTGGGTTATGGTGTTGAGGCCTTGTAGGGAGGAAGCTGCACATAACAGAGTAGAGTCATATGCATATTGTATCACAGAGACTTGAAGAGTGGAGATGTGGAGTTGATTGGGGAATAGAGGGGAAAAAATAGAGGCCCAAGGATGGAGCCTTGTGGGACCTCTAAGGCAAATGGGAGAAGAGTGGAGAGGTGTTGTTGTCACTGTACAGCCTGTTGATGTCCTGTTAGTTAGCTTTGGAACCAGGTGATGGAGGACCTACTATGGTTTAGGGAGGAGAGCACACTGATGAGTTTATTGTGATTTACCATAACAAAGGCTTTGGACAAGTCTAAAAATATAGCAGATACAAATTGTCCTTGATTTCTATAGTGCTTCACTATATTAGTAAAGGACATTAGGGCTAAATAAATCTTATTACTTACTCTTCTGGTAAAAATGAATGACTGAGCATATGCATTACATGCTGCATCTGTATTCCTGCCCCAAATGTCACAATTGATGTCATTCTTATAGCATCTTTTCCAGTCTTGGTAGTGCTTTGTGCAATGGCTTCTTAATTGTTCTCTGTAATGGCTTATGGCCACTTTCCACCAATACTTTTTCCCTTTAATACATTCACAGAACATTTTGTAACTGCATACAGTGGCAAGGAGTTCTTTTTCAGCTTGGAAACATCTTTGCTGGCAATCGGTAAAGTGTGGGCCAATAAACAACTAAATTGTCTTCTTATGGAATCATGGCATTAAGTGCTATCCGACTGTCATCTGCCTGTAGTACAACTTAACTTACATCAAAACTTTTCAGAGTGGGAGCTTTTGCCACTGTTTAAGTAAGTCAAAGGCACTTTATTTGCTCCATATTCCAGTAAAATTTTACATCTTTTACAGCGATTTCCTTTATGAAAAAAAAATGTTTCTGGCATATTTAGAATAAACTCCAAAAATACCTTAAACAAATGGTTTATTCTCTGGAGGTGCATTTGCATTTTGATTTCAACTTTATCGCTGTCTAGTTTCAAGCTTTCATATGTTAAAACATGGCCAATATATCTCAGTTCTGTGACTGTAATTTAACTTTTACCTTTTCCAGCTTGAAGTTGTCCTACCTCAGTCTCTTCAGTTGCCAGTCAGTTTTGCATCAGTATATCAGTAGCAACATCAAACTCCTACCTTATGTGTGCAACAGCCATTTAATACAGTTTGTGTGCTAACAAAATATCAGTGGAACTTTGGTAAACCTGTAAATTCCCATGAGCAAATTGAAAGCACCCACCTTGCTTAATTTGACAAAATCTCCTAATAGGTGTTAAACAGAAAAAAAGTACTTTCCTTCTGCCATGGCAGACACCACTTCCCAGCTGTAGACAACAGACAGAACTGTCTTTTTAAGATCTTGCGCAGCTTAACACCAATACAAATTTTATTTGGTTTTGCAACAGTAATCATGATGTCTACGTAGTTAGTATGCTCACTCTGTTTTAAATCACAACCATGTACTGCATGCAATTCAATTCCTTCACAGTTTAACTCCACAAAGCTATTTGAAACATTGTTGGGCTGTGCACTACTGTTAACACTGCAGAATCTATGTGAATATGATAAACTCCTGGCAAAAAAGTAAAGCAGGTAAATACATCATTGTACTTGTTAAGTAAATCATCACTTTTCACATTTTCACCAGATTCAAGACATAAATGCATATTCATATTGTGATTTTTTTTCCACATTAAACATGTTGCAAGTCAAATGACTCTGTTAAGTTTGTGCTCCAGCTATATCAGTTATGTATCTGATTATTTTGCATTTGTTTACTTGGAAAGTCCAGCTGGGTAGGAACCCATTTTCAGCGGAGGCCCACGGAGAAAAGCTCCAGCAGCAATATATAAATATATAACTGAATGTGGTACATTTTATTCTTATATTCAGATGTAAAGACTTTCTGATCTATTGATTTCGCATGATGAACTGAATATGTGAACAATGTTTTGCATAAATAGCTTTGTTGACTTGATACTACTGGTGCTGGGCTTGCTGAAGCCTAACTTACAAGATACATATTACTGACATTGTAAATGACAGCAGTGGTAACAAAATTAACAGAACTGAACAACACGATACATATTACTGACATTATAAATGACAGCAGTTGTAACAAAATTAACAGAACTCAACAACACGATACATATTACTGACACTGTAAATGACAGCAGTGGTAACAAAATTAACAGAACTCAACAGGATACATATTACTGACATTGTAAATGACAGCAGTGGTAACAAAATGAACAGAACTGAACAACACGATACATATTACTGACATTATAAATGACAGCAATGGCAACACAATTAACACAACTAACAGAACTCAACAAGATACATATTACTGACATTGCAAATGACAGCAGTGGTAACAAAACTAACAGAACTCAACAAGACACATATTACTGACATTGTAAATGACAACAGTGGTAACAAAATTAACAGAACTCAACAACACGATACATATTACTGACATTGTAAATGACAGCAGTGGTAACAAAATTAACAGAACTCAACAAGATATATATTACTGGCATTGTAAATGGCAGCAGTGGTAACAAAATTAACAGAACTGAATGACACGATACATATTACTGACATTATAAATTACAGCAATGGTAACACAATTAACACAATTAACAGAACTCAACAATATATATATTACTGATATTGTAAATGACAGCAGTGGTAACACAATTAACAGAACTCAACAAGATACATATTACTGACATTGTAAATGACAGCAGTGGTAACAAAATTAACAGAACTCAACAACACGGTACATATTACTGACATTGTAAATGACAGCAGTGGTAACAAAATTAACAGAACTCAACAAGATATATATTTCTGACATTGTAAATGACAGCAGTGGTAACAAAATTAACAGAACTCAACAAGATACATATTGCTGATATTGTAAATGACAGCAGTGGTAACAAAATTAACAGAACTCAACAAGATCTATATTACTGACGTTGTAAATGACAGCAGTGGTAAAATTAACAAAACTCAATAGCATTTTTGTAGGGGGTAGTGCCACCTCTACCTTTTAAAGTGCGGGCTCTGTGTAACACCCTGATCTCAAACTATTCTACCTCTGAGGCTACATCATCTAACAGAAAAAAAAAAAAAGAAACCAAATGTACGTTTTCTCTAAGTTCACTTTATCTGGGCGGTAGCATAGGGACCCAGTCCCCTGCAAAAACATTAGAACTTCATTTACTGACTGTTATGTACAGCACCAGCCTTAGGTCAACTGGTGCCCTAGGCAAAAGGGCTCTACAGCTTCCCCTCCCACATCACCTGGTGCCCCCATCCTGGTCTACCTACACCAAATAAATACTGGAAAAGTGCCCTTACTAGAGTGGTTGCCTAGTTGGCTTATGCCTAAGGCCAGCTATAGTTATGCATACCGTGGTAGTCTACCATATGGTGGTATAAGTGTCCATAGTAAATTGTCCACACTAAAAATAACCAGTAACTCATGGAGACCCAACCGTTTAAGTTTATTCCCTGTCTGATTTAGTAGTTTGAACATCTGGGCCAACAATGCATCATACTCTGCACTAATATTTAGTGTAAATATACTTGGTTATTAATTATGAACTTGTCCGGGCAGATTTCCAACCAAAGTCTTGTTGCATATTTTCTGTGTCATTAGCTTGCACTCTACTAACGATGCACATTCTGAGCACATCTCGTGCACAGGAAACTCATTTTCATTACTTGTTTTTCTTGCATCCAATTATTTTTTGAATAAAATCCTGTTCTCTTCATTTCATGCACTACCAAAGTGACTTCCTTTTCCGAAGTTTCCATGGCACTTGATTAACTCCGGTGCATTTCTTTTTATTGTGCTTACCTCACCTAGATAGAACAAATCAGCCGCAATTTGTTTGAAACAGTGAACTGCTAAGAAATGTATCTTATGAAAACAAAACTGCTGACATGTTGCCAGTGTTGCATATGATTAATAACATAATATTTTATGTCAACTCCATAGCTAGTGTATTTTATTTTCGCTCTGAATATTAACTCAGCAGTTATAAACATCATCTGTGTAGAAAATTATTTTGTAAGGTGCTCTGGCTGACCACTGAGTTACATGATGGCATTGTTTTGTGCACCTTGTCTGATGTCAACAAACTCTCATGCACTTAAAATTGCAAAATTAGAAAGCAAGTTACACTTTCTTTTGTGTAAACATTTATTGCTTTGTTTGCTTCCCCTGGGCACTGCTCAGTTGCATTAGATCATTTTACATTTTTTAGTGTATACTTGTTTTATGCTTATTAATTTGCACTCTCTCTCCCTATCCTATCCGATACATATACATATACATGTACTTCTCTGAAAACAGTTTATATCTAGCTTTGCTGTTTGGTTTACTAGAATTGCTCTCAGATGCTGTGATTGTTTGCACTAAGTTTATTATCTTTATATATTTTGTCCATGTTTGCCCAGGTCACAGCTTACAAGAGTCCGCATACCAGTAGAACTACCTATTTAACAAAGAAACAATAAAAAGTAAAGCTATGCCAGTGAATTGTGGCCAAAAATATAACTGTGCACAGCAGCGAAACAGACTGAGTACTTTCTAATAGATGGTAACACGCAAACTTATTTAAATAAACATTTATTTCCAGTAAAAATACAAGGCATTACCCAAGCTCATATTACTGTTAATGTAGACTGGAATGAATAGTCAGAGCTCATTGCACAATTAGTAGTTTATTTCATAAAGCTATTTATAAATAATATTCTCCGCAGCAAGGACATTGTAAAATAAAAGGTTGCCCAATCGGTAATGATGTTATTAAAGCTTCAATTGCCTAAATGTGGGATTCTGAATAACTTAACTAGGCAACAGTCCCAGGCTGAGTCTGAAACAGGTCCACGGAGATCATCCTACCCCAGTTAACAAGTAAAATAAAACAGCTGGGCTACTAATTAGAAACATATTACAAGTCATTGTCAAGAGATGAACTGTTAACAACTTCTTGACTATAGTGAAAGGGTTTCTACCTCCTCTGTAGGTCCCCGAAGCACTTACAACTCTGGACCTAAATTTAACAACCTTCTGTGAAGGGAGAGGACCTCTTATCAAGCTACCTCATATACCTCTATACAGTTCAGGTAGGTTTCTGAGGACACAGTCCACCGAATAAGTATATTTTGACGTCTCCAAGCAGGCAATTAGGTGGAGATAATTTTTAAGATTCCAATTTTTTTTGATAAGTCATCTGACTTTTCCTTCAGTTCATGTCTGAGATAATATGTGACTGTCTCTGGTCTTAGGTCACATGGTGCAAAAGGTTATCATCAGATTTGGGTTAAATGCTTGGCTGGGCATCAAAAGTTAGGCAGGAGAAAACAAAATACCATTATACAGCAAGAACCATAAAATTTAACACATACTTTTGCTGAAAGAGTCAGAATGCCAAAAGGGGTCTGTTTTATTTTAACCTACAGAACAATAACCTTGGGGTTTGTAAAAAAACTTGTGTGTGTGTGTGTGTGTGTGTGTGTGTGTGTGTGTGTGTGTGTGTGTGTGTGAGTGTGTGAGTGTAAAGGAAAGGATGAGGACAGAGTACCACGTAGAAATGCATGAGTTTTGCTATCACAGGAAAAGGCAGCTTGATGTTCTGCTTCTTCTGGCAAAAATTCTTCTTGATATTTCTTTTTTCAAACAAGTATACAAAAGGTGCAACTTAAGTATATTAATTCTGCTACAAAAATCTGCTTAAAATATTGTAACATTTTGAAAGAATATGCTGCTATAGTGCAAGACATACAGAAGTGATGTAACAATACATTCTAGTACAGAGGCAAGCACAATGGCTTTACATTTATTTTCACTTTCTTATATTCAGAAGGAAGGCTCGTGTACATTTTCCAATACACAGCCAAGCTAGGCACTAATGTGTATTAAATAACCAACTAGTGCATTTCCTAGAGTGCATAAATCATGACAAACCTTGTTCATCTCAAAGATGTACTTCATTTCAGTAGCTTATGCATAAATTTGACCCAATGACCTACAATGAATGTAGGAAACTGTGAACCTAGGAAGTATGAAACTTATTTAGTGGCATTTGTTTACCAAGATAGTCCACTGGGCCAGAAAGAGATCATTTTCAGTGGAGCCCCCAGGAGAAAAGCTCCACAAAAACATACGCATAAACAGAGAACAGGATTGAACATTTGTAAATGTCCATAAAAAAACATGCATATGGTGAAGTAATTAAAGATTAGTAGAGTTGTTGTGTCTTTCGGCTTTTTCCAGTTAGGGGTCGCTACAGCGGAACTCCGGTCCGCTAATGATTGGTAGTTGATTTTTACGTGCCGAGTTACCAGCCCTGATGCACAACCTTCAACGAAGGTATGCCCATTCATGCATGTCTCCAGGCAGAAGGCGCTCTAACTGAGAATCAAACCGGACAGCGTCTTACTGTGAGACGACAACACTACCGCAGCACCACCACCGCGGGTTGATTAGTAGAGTAAATGTAAAAAAAATTTGGCAAATAGTTGCAATTAAACAAACCTATAGAACAAAATGAGACAAGTCATATGTAAAAAGGCTAACATGATAATACACTTCTGCCACAAAAGAATAGGTTACACAAGTCAAGGTTTAAAAGGTGAGGGATTGGTACAAATGCAGATCCAGATGGAAGAGAAGTAGGCCTGTAAAGAACTTTTGAAAGATGCAAGGTTTTGAATAGATGTGATTGTTAATGAAAGAACATTCCAGGCTTTGGCTACAGAACAAGTATAAAGAAGCTGGCTGGCAGGCAGGCTAGGCTTGTGCACCTCCAAAAGGTGTTCATTTTCAGATCTGCGAGACCTTTTAGGTAGATACATGTTGAATAATGAGGTGAGGCCAGGACCAGCTAAAGGTATGTAAATTAATTTATGTGCAATTGCTAGTTGCAGGTAGGCTAGATAGTGTGGGAGTTCAAGCCACTTAAGGGAGTTTAAAACTGTACAGTGATGGGTAGAATGTTTAACATTTGTAGCAAACTTGGCAACTTTGTTATAACACATTTCAAGCTTAGTTTTTAGGGAGGGGTGTAGGTTAGTGACTAGAGGGGCAACATGAAGGAGAGAGGGAAGTAGATAAGTGGTAGCAAGTGTTTATTTAGTACAGAGGCTAAGAAAGTGTTTGTGCCTGTGAAGAATGCCTAGCCTTTGATGTGTTTTGTTAACATTATGCTGTATGTGTGTGTCAGACTTTAGCTGTTCTTCTATAATTACTCCCAGAAGTTTAGTATAAGAAACAACTTCAATTATGGTATTGCTTTGAGACAGAATGGTAAACTGGGCCTTGCCTACAAGTTTTTTTTTTTTTTTTTTGGGGCGGGGACGGTTAAATAGAAGTAGATTAATTTTATTTGGGTTACGTGACAGATGATTGTTACTGAGCCATGTCTTTATGGAGGTAAAGGCCATTTGAGTGGTATGTTGCAGGTCAGACATAGAGTCAGCAGTGCAGGTAATAGCAGAGTCATCTGCATATTGTATTAGAGAGCACTGACTGAATGAAAACTAGAGACTACTAATGAAGATGCTGAAGAGGAGGGGGCCTAAGATAGAGCCTTGAGGGGCACCAGTAGTGTTATTAAAGAGGCGGGGACCTAAGATAGAGCCTTGAGGGACACCAGTAGTGTTGTTAAGATATGAAGAGAGGGAATCCTTCCATTTAATGGCCTGTTGTTTGTCTGATAGGTAACTTGAGAACCATTTAAGGGGGGCACCAATT
Organism: Protopterus annectens; assembly: GCF_019279795.1. Classification (NCBI taxonomy): domain Eukaryota; kingdom Metazoa; phylum Chordata; order Ceratodontiformes; family Protopteridae; genus Protopterus; species Protopterus annectens. Next base: position 900,646,174 of record NC_056743.1, read on the forward strand.
TTTGAGAGATGATTAGAAGTAATGGGTGAGAACTTGTATCAAAAGCCTTTGATAAGTCTAGAAATAGGGAAGAAACAATTTTGCCTGAGTCTCAGGCTTTGTTTGACTATGTCCATGAAAGATATTAGGGCAGTCATAGTACTATGACCTGGCCTGAATCCTTGTTGTGTAAGAGATAGAATCTGGTTATTAAGAAGGGAGTTTAGAAGATGTACATAGATTAAATTCTCAAGGAGCTTGGAGATGGGGGAGAGAATGGCTATTGGTCAGTAGATGGAGATGTCAGCAGAGTTACTGCCTTTATGGAATGGTAGAATAAATGCCTTTTTCCAAATTTTAGGGACATAGGATTCAAGGATGGATCTGTTGACTAGAATGCTGATAGGGTAGGCGATGGCATCAGGAGCTAGTTTTAGATATTCTGTGGGTAGGTTATCGACTGCATTGGAGCTAGGTATGAGTTTAGGGAGGAGTTTTTTTATGGTAATAAGTGAAATGGGTTTAAGTGTAAATGTGGATATCCATTAAGTTCCTGTTTAATGAGAACTGGGTGAGGAGGGGATGGACTTGATGGACTTAATTAAAATTATTTGAGACAGTGTCACATTGAGGCTGGGGAAAGCTGGAGGTGATATTTCATATACTATCAATAAGTGAGAGTTAAGGAGACCGGCTATTTGTGATGGAGTTTTATCTGGGGACATGGGTTACTATTAGTGCCCAGATTTAGGAGAGATGTTATGGATGTCCAGAATTTTGGGGGGTTATTGCTCATAATTGGTTTAATAGTCTTTTTTACCTTTGATTACTTGTCTTTTTACTTTGTTGCGAAGCTGCTTGAATTTCAAAAAGTCTGAAGGATTTTTATTTTTTAGCCATGGTTTCCAGTTTTTGTCCCTATTTAGCATTAGTTCTTTTGTTAATTTAGTTAGCCATGGGACATGTTTAGTTTTGATTCTTTTTAGTCGAGGGGGTGCAAGACTGTCTAGGGTATCCAGAAATATTGCATTAATGTAATTCACCGCATCATCTACAGGTAGAGTTTTTTAGGATGTTCCAGTTCATGTTTTTCAATAGATTTGTGAAAGTTTGAGATTCAAAGTTGGACAGATTACATATTTCTTTATAATCATAATCCTTTTGGAGGGAGGGAGCTGTTATAAGAACAAATGCAGGGAGATGATCACTAAGTGCATTTGGAAGAGTACCATCTGAGGAGATTTTACTTGGATCGGTGACCAGTATCCAGTCTAGGATGGAGCTGTCAGTATTACCTCTATTAAATCTAGCTGGAGTGGTGATATGTTGAATGAATTCAAATAAGTTAATATTAGGAGATGGGAATGCAGAGCAGAAATTTAGCTAGTATTCACATTACTCAGAATGTTGGTTTCATTATTAATAGTATAGGTGATCCAGGCAAGACTACCTTCCAGAGTAAGTATATTACTGCCAGGGAGTATACATAGAACTATGATACATAAACTTTTGGATTTCAGCATTAGAGAACCATGGAATAGTATTTATGTACGGGGTTATATTATGGGAGTTAGGTAAAGGGAGAGAAATACCACCTCCCTTCTTGTGAAACCTATCAGATCTAATGGTGTTAAAGCCTGGAGGGAGGAATTTAGAGTCTTTTACATGAATATTGAGCCAGGTCTTGGTGGCAGCGATGACGTCTGGTTGTTTTAGTGCTATCCAAGCATGAAGGTCAGTAATCTTATTACGAATGCTTTGAAAGCTTAGTGTAACAATATTTAAGGATTTACAAGAATTATAGTTGCTATATAGAGTAGATGGATTAGTGGAAATAGGACCTAGATTAGGGTGGATATCACCGCATACAGGTATGCTAGAAAATTTGGGAGAGTAAAAGACTGTTAGATGGTTTCTTTTTAATCTAGTGAAGTAATTCTTTTGGTGGAGGATAATGTATTTTACAGGACAAATTTTAAATATGAGGAAAAGCAGTGTATTTATGTGAAAGATGCTAGGGGATATATCTGGACAGCTCTTTGTTGGGTATGAAATATAGTCAAGTGCTGTGAGATTTATTTTTTATTTTATTTTACATTTGTTAACTGGGGGTGTCTGACTGAGCTGAAAAGGCCCTTTTTCAGCAGAGGGAGAAAAGCTCCACATAGAAAAATTACAGATACATTTAGTTATTTAGACATGATTAGTATACACACAAATTACAATAGACATGTTTTTACAGTGGTATGCAGGACATCAACAGTTACAGAGGAGAGAGCAAACAAGAAAATCTTAATTTAAAAATAAAGGTAATTAATAGATTTGTGGTGCACAGCTGAAATTTGGAACATAGGTAGAATACATACATAGTACACAGGTACAGTACATACATTGTACGTTAGCCAGTGTTTGTGAGTAAGAGTGAAAACTATTATCAAGTACTCAAGGTTTAGTATGTGTACCTTATCCGCTTTCACTAGCCTGGGGAGCAGTCATGGCAGTGCCAACTTTGCTTGAGATGTTGCCTAATGAGGTTTTTAAAGGAGGCTTTGGATGATGTGTTGTGTATGCTAGTGGAGAGACAGTTCCATTTTTTAGCAACTGAACTACTATATAGTGTGTCTCCAAAGCCATTGTAGCTGTTGATGACTTCTAGTAGTAGTTTGATTGATGATCTAAGAGGCCTTTTGGCTGAGTGATGTTGTACTAGGTTTTTGAGGGCAGGACACTTATTGGGGAGGTAAAAGAATGACAGAGGCAGAGCTGATTGTAGGTTAGGAGGTTGGGCAGTTCAAGCCAGTGGAGCTGTCTCAAAGCACTACAGTGATGAGTTCTATATGAGTAATTTGCAGCAAAGCGGGCAATTCTGTTATAGCAAGCTTCCATTTTGCTTAGTTCAGTTTTGTTGAGATTAGTCAGAATGGGAGATGCATAGAGTAGGGTGGATAGAAGTTGGGAGTGAGCAATGGCTGATCTTGTGTTGTTGGTAAGAAATGGTTTGATACGATAGAGTTATCCCAGTTTGGCATGTACTTTTTTAATAGTTAAGTTGAGATGACTATCAAATTTTAGGTGGGAGTCTATGGTTATTCCCAATACCTTAGCCTGTGCCACTGGAGCGATTGGAGTAGCATTTGTGGAATAGATAGTGAATTGACTGTTATCAGTGTTTTTGTTAAAACTGGTTATAATCATAAGCTTAGTTTTCTTTGGATTGAGGATAAGTTGGGCTTTGGTAACATAGTTTTCAACATCAGAGAATGCTAGTTGAGTTGTTTGCAGGAGGGTGGGAATGTTTTGTGCAGCACAGATTAAGGTAAAAGTAAAAAGAAGGACAGGGTGAAATGAGACAGAAGTAATAATTGTATGCTGGTTCAAGACATTTTGGGAAGATGTAAAGAAGTGAGTGTAGTGGGAGATTAGGATGTGAGATGTATAGAAATAGAGGTTATAGTGCAGGAGAATATAGTGGAGAAGGTAAGGGAAAATGAGGTGACTACTAGTGAAGGGAAGTCGAACGTGAATTAGATATAGAACTGTTAGGACACTTCAGCTCATTCACTCCAATGGAGCTCAGGAAGTTTGACTGTAATTTCCAATGGGTGGAGCCTAAGCCTTTTGACAGAATCAAATTATGTCTTCACATTTCAAACTAGAGTTAATATCTCTGAAACCATAGGGGTTACGAAAGAAGTATACATGGCAAACTCTTCAGCACAAACTATTTTTATACTGGTAGCATTCTTTAGGTTCTAGGTCTTAAACCGAATTTTATGTCACAGTAACTATTCATAGGTTCATAGGTTCATACTAGGCTATCTGCCCTAGGGCATTTATAAGCCTAGCCAGAATGTGTTTGGCTTTTGCCACCCATTTTAAATTTATTTTGCTATGCCCTTTTTCGAGGTTAGTATACTGTGCCTCTAACAGTGACACAGAAGTGATACCTGGGGTAAACCTACGATCTCCCATCCACTCATCAAGATTCCTCTTGAAGAGAGTCAGTGAGGGACTCTGCCTAACCTGGACTGGGATTTTATTCCAGAGTGAAGGGAGCCTCTGGGTTATGAATCTGTCCCTCCAGCATGTCCTATTTATTTCAGTGCTGAGGTTCAAGTCTCTCGAGTGCGTAGTTCGATGGGATTTGGATTTTCTGAGGTGCAGCATGTCCATTAATTCCGGGTTGGACATGGCTTTATATGTCAGGCACAGATCGCATCTGAACAGGCGGTATGCCACTGAGTAGAGCTGGAGTATATGGCATCTGTTTGAGCCCTTTGATCCTTTTGGTGAGGTACTTTTGGGGTCTTTCCAGTTGCTGCAGGTGTCTGGTAAGGTACATCCCAAAAGGGGCATTGTACTCAATTATGGGCCTGATGAGGGATGAATAAAGAGGCACGATGACCTCCCCTGATCTAGATGTGAATCCCTTCATGATTAGGTGGGCTATATAAAATGTTTTTCTAACCACTTTGGCCACGTGGTTGTCAAATGAGAGATTGCTATCAACTTGGGCCCCCAGGTCCCTAATTACTTCTTCTGTACTTAATGGATTACCACCTATGTGGTAATTTGTGGGCACTTTGTTTTTGCCAAAGGGGATGACTATACACTTTTTGGCATTTAGCTCGAGGCCATGGCTCTGGCACCAGTTGTCTGTTTCTATGAGGCCCTTTTGGAGGATGCTTGTGTTGGCTGGAGAGTCAATTATGGCGCCCAGTTTGCAGTCATCTGCGAACTTGGTCAGCCACAGTCCTTCCGTGTTGGCCTGTACCTCCGCGAAATATATACTGAACAAGAGAGGTCCCAGGACTGAGCCTTGTGGGACACCACTTGTAACTGGTTTGGAGTCTGACATGGCTCCAGCAATTCTAACCATGGGGGTTCTGTCCTTGAGCCAGTTTACAATCCATCTAGTGACAGAGGGGTTTATATTTAAACTGGTGAGCTTATCTATAATGCCTGAGAGGGGTATTGTATCGAAGGCTTTTGCGAGGTCCAGGTAGGCTGTGTGGACCACCTTCCCCTCGTCAATGGCCTTGGTGACTATTTCAAAGAAATCAACCAGGTTTAAGAGGCAGGATCTGCCCTTAACAAAGCCGAACTGGGTAGGATCCAGTGTCTGTAGGTCCCCAATATCTTTATTTATGAGGTCCATGATGATCCTTTCCATAGCTTTGCAGACCAAGCTAGTCAGGCTTATGGGGCGATAGTTTCCAGGATCCGTTGAGGCACCACCTTTATGGAGAGGGACCACTGTTGCTGTACGCCACTCTTTGGGCACATATCCTGTAGTAAGGCTGAGATTGAACAGTAGTTTTATGTTTGGGTTTAGCTCTTCTTGGAGTTCATGTAGGATGCAGCCCGGGACACTGTCTGGTCCCATTGATGCTGTGTTTTTTGCTTTGGAGAGGGCGGCTCTTACCTGAGCATCTGAGATGTCAGGGGGGCAGCACTCTGCTGGGATAGATATTTGCCCTTTTGGTGGGGGAGAAGTTTGCGCTGAACCTGTCAGCTAGGATGTTGGCAATGTCTGTGGGTTCGGTGTATTTTTTGTCATTTTGGACTAATTCTGAGCATATCTGGGAATTACCACCCAGGTTCCTAACATAACTAAAGAAAGCCTTGTGATTATCCTTTGTGTCCTGTGCAATTTTTCTCTCGAAGCTGGCCTTAGACAATTTTATGAGTGCCCGTAGTTTTTTGCTAATAGTGATCAGTGATGCCTTCCCTTTTTGGGATTTTGCTCTATCATTTAGTAGCTTCCTCCTTCTATTGTATAGTTTGTTTATGGCTGGGGTCCCCCAGACAGGACATCTGCCTTTGGAGGATTGGGTCTTGGTTTTATTTGGGATCGCATGATCCATGCATTCCTGAAGGTGTTCATAGAATGCATTTATAAAGGATTCTGCGGTCTGGGCCGTATTTTCCACAGGCCCGGGGGCTTTGAAGGATTCCACCTCGGTTGTGAGGAGTGTGAAATTTGCTTTAGAGAAGTTTTTCACTGTGGTTTTCTGGGCAGGGGGTGGGGTCGGGATGTGAATATCCAGTGAGATTAGTTTATGGTCTGATCTTACCAGTGAGGGATACACTTCTGGTCTGGAGCATGGAGTCCCCATGTTGGTGATGATCAGGTCCAGTATGTTTTCCCCTCTTGTGGGAATGGTAACAAGTTGTTCCATAGCATTTGAGTTTATAAATTCTAGGAACCTTTGGGCTAGGGTGTTGAAGCTAGAGTAATGCTCCCAGTCTATGTTTGGGTAGTTGAAGTCACCCAATATAATGGTGTTTGGAGAGACCTTCATATTTTCCAGTGTTCTCAGGAAGGCCAAGTGGGGTTCCTGGATTTGGGAGGGTGGTCTGTAGCAGGCTATAAACTGGAAGGCAGTTTTACCCACTGTTAGTTGCACATGGATAGTCTCTGATGCTTCGTGCTTTGCCACCAACCTGGAGGTGTGGGTATCTTTGATAAATATCGATACTCCCCCTCCTTTTGTGGTTCGGTCCAAGTTTTGGGGCTGAAAAGCATGGTATGAGGTATAACCTGGTAGTGCTGGGGTGCTCTCAGGAGCCCTAAATCAGGTTTCTGTTACTGCACAGATATCGATGTTCTCCATGCTAAGGAGAGTTTCAAGTGCGTGCATCTTGTGGTTTAGACTTCTGGCGTTGAGTAGCATTACTCTTAGTTTCTTATCCCTTGTGATACCTATGGAGGTGGGTTTGTCTTTTGAGCCTTGCCTAAAAAAGGCACTATGGGGGTAGCAAGAGCCTTTGCCAATATCCAAAAGCCCAGGGGTGACAGGTGCAAGCCGTCCCTAGCGAAGCATCGTGGCTTGTCGAGCATATCATCCCAAGCTGACAGGCATTGGATCCCCTTTGAATGACACCAGTACTTAAGCCAATTGTTGAAGTTGATCATCTTGTCTTCATATTGTGGCATCATTCTTGGTGAGGGTAAGATGCTACTCAAGGTCAGGGTCATACCGGCCTGGGCTACATGCTCAGAGAGCTCCTCTATGTCTCTTTTCATGTAGTCCAGGGAGGTAAGTCTCAGGTCATTCACACCAGCATGGACAATGACTGAGTCATATTTGTACTTGCCTTGGAGTGACCTGAGTGCTTGTGTTATGTGGCGGATCCTAGCGCCCGACAGGCTGCTCACCGTGACCCTCTCCTTGTTCAGCCTGGTGAGTGGGATGTCAGTGTGCCTGACGATAGAGTCACCTATTACAAGTGTATCAGGTGTGTTGTTTAGTCTTAAGGGCTGTGACTGTTCGGCACACTGGCTTTGTGAGTTATGTGTTGCACGTGTTTTGTTTTGGGGTAGCAGTTGCTTGGGTGTCTGCTTTGGAGTTCTCTGCTGCTTAGGCAGATCTTTATTTAGAGCCTCCGAGTATGTTTTTGTGTGATTATGTGTTTGGTTTGGTGTCGTGGTAGGTCTATGTGAGACTGGAATTGTAGTGAGTGTGGTTTCCTTCTCCTCCTGACTGGTTATGCCAGTACTGAGTTGAGAGAGCTTAGCCTCCAGTTTGGCTATATGATTGCATCTCTCACATGTGTTGGAATTTGTTGGGAGGAGGAGAGGGTTGTCTGTGTACATGAGGCAGTTGTAACATTGCCTCAAGATTCCCAGATTCACCAGCTGGACCGGAGAGGAGATTGACAACTGACCTTTGGACATGCTAGAATAATATTGGGAATTCCTTTATAATTGAAAACAAGGGGCAGTGGGGAGTGAGGGTGTAGTGCTTTTAATTTTTAGTGCTGACTTATATAATTGCTTTAGTGAGCAAGTGCCAGGTAACTTAAGTGCAATGTGTTACAGGTAACTTAAATGCAAAAACGACAAACAGTAACTTTCTTTCAAGTGAAACAAGGAAATAAGTACAGTAAGCAATGCAGATATCACTAGTGATCCACAGAAGTGCTGAGAAGCCGCGTATTAGGTGGAATTAGCGTTCCAGGGAAATAACAAGCAAACAAACAACAAGCATATAAACAAAGCTAGATTCAGCAGGCCTGGATCTAGTCTATGCTAGAGCAAACAAGGTGTACCAATTTCAGTAAGATACAGTTCAAATATTCAGGCACTATAAACCTTTAACCAGAAATTCCCAGCTCAGAAGGGCATAGTCCAGCCTCTTCTCCCACAAGAGTGCAGACCACGAACCTTCTTAATGTAAAATAACTGGCCTGAAGCCCAAGTGCTTAAACCAGAACTAATACACTTTAAGAATAACAGACACTGGGCTCTCAATCAGCAGTTCCCAACTTAGAAGGATGAATTTACATTTGCAATATTTTGTAAACAATGTACAATATCTCAGCAGCCACTCAAGTTACTCACATTCTGTCTGCAGCATTTTATTCATCTAGCTGAGAACTTTCATATGAGGCTAAGGAGTTCTATCTGTGTTACTTGGGTATTGAGATATTTAAAAAATGTAAAAATAATATATATATGAATTAATATCATAAAAACAACAGTTAATATCTATGTACCTGCACTAGACAGAGATCAAATAGTAATGCAGTTGAGTTTGCCATTGTGTAAGTTTTAAAATTAAATCTTTTAAAACCTTGTACATAGCATGTTTTTGGAATTATTGATCCAAATATGAACAAACAATATCTGATGCCTAGAGGTGTCAGTAGGAGTTAACTGCAGATGTACCTGGAGGAGTCACTCGGATGCAATCAGTTAAGGAGGAGAGGATGAATGAATAGGAGATAAGCAGAAATAAGAAAATGTGAATTATGGGTAAATTAGTAGCTGGTGAAGAGTTAGTTTCGGAAATGGGCTGAATGGGTTACTGCTAGGCTGTGGGTGTGACTAGAGGATAATGGTGGATGGACGGAGTTAAGAAGGCAGTGTATGACTAAACGGAAGTAGTATAGGTGAGGTTGGGCATGGAGGTTTTTGGCTAGGCTCTGATTAGACAATTTGGAGAAGTGGGTGGGGTTATGTAACTTAAGTTTAGACATAGTGGGGGTGGGTGGGAATTGCTGGTGTGGTAGAGATAAGAGTGACTGAGATAAGTAATCAACGGAAAAATAAGCAAAAAAAATCAGATAGGCCTACATTAATATTTACCAGCACAGAACAGGTACATCCTTGCTGACTGTGTGAAGCATGCAGCTAGATGGGAAGTTGGAAAGGGAGATCGGTATTTATTTATTTATTTATTTATTTTATTTTACATTTGTTGACCGGGCTAGTCTAGCTGGATATAAGTACATTTTCAGTAGAGGCCCGGGGAGAAAAGCTCCAATAACTGGTATAGCTAGTGGCAAATTAGAAGAAGGAAAAAACTTTAGTTACCAAAGCCAGTTTTTAACTGGGGCAAAGGATTGTGGGATGGGTTGTCACAGGAATATTTAAAGTATTATAAGAGATCTAAGGGGGCAGGCTGACCCACAATAGTGGATGTGCAAGAAAAACAATCAGTGAAACGGCAGTAAGTTACATAGGTAATTTGAAGTTAGAGGAATCTGCCAACACTGTTTGTGATTAGCATTTAGGAATATGAGTATGCCTAGACCAGTTTCTGTTTTTGAGGAAAACTAATTTTTATTTAAACAGTACCCTTATCGGTTGTAATAAAGAAAAGTGATTTTTTTAGAAACAGAAGCAGAGCTAAGAGTGTGTGTGTGGGGGGTCCTCTAGCTGCGTACATGCCACAGAGCAGGGTAGTACTTTAATTAGAAGTTAGTGACATTATAACAAAAAAAAATGCTTTTATAAAACTCAGTCTAGCAGAAATAATGTTTAGTGCTCTAGTATTCTGTACTGTAGGTCTGCGGGCTATGCAGTTGGCAGTTCTTAAAAATATTTCATGGGAGAAAGGACTATTCCCTGGGGTTCCTGTTTGGTTAAGATGTAGAATATAACCACCTTGTGTTAGGCTGAGGAGTTCGGAGGTTGGTAATTATTTATGATAGAGATATCCACTTGTATGGAAACAGGCAGAATAGAATTAATATTTGCCAGCACAGAACAGGTATATCCTTGCTGACTTTGTGAAGTATGCAGCTAGAGGGGAAGTCAGAAAGGGAGATCCGGTAGCTAGGGGCAAATTAGAAGAAGGAAAAACTATACTTACTGAAGCTGTTTTTTAACTGGCTTTAAGGATTGTGGAATGGGATGAAATGGTTAGATTAGGTACATTTTGAAGATTGTTTTGTTGCTTTGCTTCAAACATTTGCAAGTTAGTACCCCTAAAGCCTCACACAGCTGTAATTCTGAATATATTTTTTCTCGTCTCTTTCATGAAGTCTGTGGACAGCATTGGTGCTACCCATTATTAATCTGCTTTCTCCTCACTGCTCTGTCGATACACCTCCTTCCATTTTCCTGGTTGCCTAACATGCTTTCACACCAGTCTGACAGTCGTGTACCTTGTGACATTCCTTCCTGGCCTAAAGCAGTGCATAACGTCCATCTTCCTTACGCATCTGTGCTGTCTCCTCTTTTGTTTGGCCTTTTGTTCTAGTACGTCATCTTTTTTACTACATTACTTCTCTGTTGCAGCTGCTGTTATAGTTTTCCACATAAATATTTCCTTTCTCCTCTTCTGTTTTAATCTTTGCAAATTCCCAGCTGTGGCATAGAACTCCATCCTTTTTACAAGTCAGTACCAGTACAAGTAATCTTGGAAGTACATAAGTCAAGGAATCCAGAACTTTACCTAATGCCTTGTTGAAATTTCCATTCATTTACTGCAAATGCCACCTTACCTCTTGATAAGAAAGGGTCCTTTAGAATGTGAACTTCTCCAGTTATCAAACCTTAGTAGAATAACAAACATTTTATTATTACATCACTGCAGAGCAGTGATGGAATGTGTGACATCCCCAAATGCCACTTTTTGCACTTTGGTGATCTAATACTCTATCAGAGCTCCTGTAAACATAGCACATATGTGATTTTAAATGACATTTATCACACTGACTGTCAGCAATAATCACTGAGATGTGGTGGGCACTATGGAAATGAATAGCTACATTTAGGAATAATTCCTGAGACTCACTTTGCAAATAAACTATTTCTTATTTCCCCTTCCAACATGATGGCATGTGTGCATTACAGAGCTGATATCAGCTGCTTTAATAGATATACCTGCATACCTGGTAATAAATTAGTTAATTGTGAGTTGTACTGCACAGTAAATCATTTTGTGACCCTTATTGTCTATAAGGCCACAGAATGGCCTTAAGGACTTGTATATCGTTTGGAAGTCACTCATTGTGTTTAAATATAAATACCCTACAGCCTAATTTGAACTGTATAGATACTAAAGGATTTAAAATTTCTGAGCAGATATTTTAAAAATAAAAAATGTAAGGAAACCTGGACAAGGAAAGAATTGAATGTATTTGCTAAAATTAACATAAAGCTGGAGACAAGGGCATCCCAAAGAAATAAGAGTTAATGGAAAACATTTTAAAAAGAGTAGAAAGATAAAATAATCAAATCAAAATTTATTTTCAGTTACCATGAACCATAGTTTTTGTAGCCCTTGGGAACCTTAACAAATTGTTCCCTTATCTCTGGACTAAGATAGTATGGAACAACAATCTTAGAAGAAATGCAGACAGAATGCAAACAAATACTATGTCTAGATGCTGCACGCTGTCATAAATGTAGTACAAACTTACTTTGGAATACTTCTGCAGATGATGTCTTTTAAGAAGTAGAGGAATGCACATATTTTCCCAGAACATGAAGTAAGAATCTGAAATGTGTGCTTGCTCTGAAGTTGTTTACCATTTTCCATTGGCTGGGCAGTCACAGGGGATGTGGTGAGTGCCTGAACTGTGGAATAACTCTTGACTATGAGCTGTGAGAGGCTGCAGCTGGGAACATCTGGCACAAAAGGGAGGCAGAAGCAGGAAAAACTGGCTAAAGTTTCATTTTCTTTCAGACACAGCAGGAAAAGGCTTATTTTTTGTTCTTGTTAGAGGAAAGAAAACAGAATAGAAACCAGTACAGTATTATTACAGAGAAAGTGTTTTCTTACACTGAAGCATGGACTTGTTTCTTGCAAACACATCACATTTCATTTTGGTAAAATAAAGATACTTAAATGTATGCAGTAAATCAAAAACTCACCATGGACTCAATTAACTGCATAAAATGGCTGAACTTAGGTTCCAGGGCAGTGGCCTGCCATTTTTAGAGATGCCCTCTTTCTCAGTACATTCTCAGTACATTTCTCAGTATATTGCTTTAGAGTATCATCCATTACTGCAACAGTTTTGGGGATGAAAGTTAAATCAAGAGGAAGTGCTAAAAGTGCCCGATTTTATCTTATATTTTTGATGTGACTCATAACATTTTTGATTTTTCTGCTAAATCGCAGATCATTATGATCAGTCAGTAATGCCAGCCATTAGAGTTTCATACTTTTTATCGTCCAAAAGATGCATGTCAATGCAAAACCTGTTCCTCTGTTAACATTTTAAGTGAATTAGAGTAATATTTAAAAATTCTCCCTAGTTTTGTCCTTTGTCCGTCTCCCCCTAATTGTTTTTGGCTTTTGCCCAGAATTCTTGAGCAAAGACGTTTGTAGGCAGTCCCAGCAGCATGACGCATGACACAACCAGTTGTGTGTATTGTCCCTGTGCCTTAATATAAAGATGGTTTCTCTGCTCCTTTTTGGTCTCTTGTTAGGGATTGTTCTTTGAAACCTGTTTGAGGAGTACCCTCCATGACTGCAGGCTAGTAAGTCAACAAAATGGTGACAATTTTGTATGTAAGTGAACATGAAAGGTTAAACCATGTTTTTTCAGATCAGCTCCAGTATGTATACTGGAATCCTTAAATGAAGCTTTAGTCTCCATGTTTCTTTGGTTTCTCACTTTTATTGTTTATTTATCTTAATAGTTGTTTTTCAGGTGAATTACAAAAATACATGATTGGTATTATGTATACTATAATGCCTTTTTCTTCCCTCTCTCTCTAGTTTTTATTTATTTATTTTTAAAGAGTGTGAAATAGCAGCTATAGCTATCCAATAAAAGCACAAAAACTACTGAAAGTGATGTGGGATAAGATCTGGTACTTAGAAAGCAAATAAGAAAAAATAAATGTTTTAAAACTGATGCCAGCTTCATACATGTAGGGATGGGGTAAGTGTTGGAATGAATTAATTTGGCACTAGAGGCATTGTTGCTAGTAATTAAAAAGTAGTAATCATTTTTCTAATTTTGAGATTATCATCACATCACAACTGTTATAAGCAAGTAGATGTCACAGATGACATGGAGTTCAGACCAGGATTGATATTTTAAGGAATGTGTTATGCTACTAAATCTGTCATCAGATTATCCAGCGTTCATGCTCTGCTGATGAAATACACATTGTGATGCTCAAAACAGGAGTGCTGTCTGTTCACCTTCCTTAAACATGTGGTAAGCATTCAGTGCATTCTTCTTGTGACTTCAGCTGACCTCTTTGGCTTTTGTGAGGACTAGTACAAAGAAAAGGTTTTAAGAGAAGATTAAGTCGTGTACACAAACTACTGTTCATGTCTACAAAGGGTGATCTAATCACTTACACCTTGTTTTTGCACTAGACCTTGAGGTCATAATTAAGCCCACCAATGGACACAGGAACTGCTTGGGGATTTTATTTTGGTACATATATCTTTATAACATCTTTCTATCTCTGACATTAGTTTTCATCAGCACAAATGAGAACACAACACATTCTCTTTCAGTCCATAACTGCAGACAACTAAATTGTCTCAAGCCTCCTCTTAAATTTGCAGGTCAGATCAGTAAGGCAGAATCATTACCAGTCTTTAATTACTATAAAATTGTTCATTAGAACTGCAAGTTATAAATATAATAAAAACTTTTATTAAATGTTCTATAAAATTTCAGGCACAAAATTACTGTTGTTTATTGTTATATATTCTGAGGTCACTCCTTTCATTTCAATTTCTTATGCATTTAGGAAATCTGTACCTCAGAGACACTGTACAGAATGTGCAACAATGTAACTTCACTGTTTTTAGACTGCATATGTACCACTTCCATTTTTAATGCATTTAGTACAAAGGATCTAACTTTGTACAGGATTAGATCTCTTGGGATGCCATTTCTACTTTCCAATTACATCTGTTTTTAGCTTTATTTAAATTAACGTGCTTACCTATCTACCTGTTATATGTGAGTCATGGTACTTTTAGTAATTGTTTCACTGTTTATGCTCATTTTTAAGGCATATTTTTTATTATTTCAGATAGAACAATATTAACAAAATATTAGAAAGGAAATATAACCAGTACCATTCATAGACCTAGATAAACAGAAATAATAATTAGAGGGCTCCAGAGTGGGAACTAACTTTTGACCATTGTATAATAAAGCCATGTGAGGGTTTTTTTTTTTTTTTTTTACTGGCCTTTCATAAAAAGCTCACTAATATATGTTGGAACCTGTAAGGGCAGATACATGCAATAATAGGTTGAGACCCTGACCTACAGGGAAATAGGTTTGCACTTGTCTTGTTCACTTGTTAAATCTCCACCTTCTTAGCTCTTTCACCTTACTTTATATCCTCCTCTCCCCTTTCTCCGTTTTGCTATATGTTGATATCCTTTAAAACACCTCTACATAACAGCTTTTGTTTACATAGTATACATAGCACATGTTGTATAGCATTTCATTGTAAAAATATATTGTTTTTATTATTCTTTTACTATGAAACTCTCTACAAATCTGTTTTTGTCCTTAATTTATCTGCAATATGAACCTGAAATTGATCCATTGATTTCAGATTGTTACCGCTATTAAAAATAAATGAATGACTTCCTGAGTATTTTATTTCACTGTTTACATTCTTATTACTAGTACATGTAGCTGAGTGGAGTTTCCTCACCATCTAAATCCCTGTGGGAGATCCATGAAACAAGGCACTACCCAACCAGCAAGACCTCCTTTCCTAAGTTAGGTATATTTCAGGGTCTGCATAATAGGAGACAGCCTAATTCCCCACCAGCACATTTCAAATAAAACAGAGGAACTTTAAATAGTATTGTGGAAAGACAGTATCCCTTATAGATAACCAAGAAGCCATTTATTTATTTATTTTGTACGTTAACTGGAATAGTCTGACTTGGGCCATACGAGATGCTTTTTTAGCAGTGTTCAGAGGAGAAAATCTATTTATTTTGTACGTTAACTGGAATAGTCTGACTTGGGCCATACGAGATGCTTTTTTAGCAGTGTTCAGAGGAGAAAAGCTCTGAACATAACAGTCAAATCATATAAATAAATAATGACTGTAACAATAATAATAAATAATAATAATAATACAGTATATGTAAAAGATGCATCAATAAAAGTGGTGAGTAGAAAAATAAGAGGAAGAAGAAAGGTATAAATGTAGTACAATGATACAATGGGAAAAGAAAGAAGTGAGTTTCATTTAAAAATAGTTGTAGAGCTCTCAGCAAAAGTGTGCTAGCAGTAGTGATTAGTGCTGGATTTAGATAATATCAGTATGTACTTAATGGTTGGGGGTATATGACCACTTTCACAGAGAAAGGCTTATTCACATTGTTGCCTTTTAATACCCAATGGACATTCTGAATGTTCATTGGCTCATCATCTGCAGTTATACTGCAAAGTCCAATGGACCCACTTTTTACATCTCTGTCTTTTCTCTTGAGCTAATATGCTTTTACAGTGTTCTCTAAATGTCCTTTGCACCCATGTTATGCCTCATTTTTTTGCTTTTCCTGAAATAAGAATACATTTAGCTTCTACCACCTTTCCTTATAAGGCTTGTCTGCCATTCCTTTTAAAATCATTTTAGCTTTGCTTCCTGCATTCTGACCTACCTACCTGCCCTTATCCCTGTAAGGGCACTAAAACTGAAGATGAGTGGTGTCAAACCAGGACATATAGATGGATAATACAGATCGCTGTTACTAGAGTTTGTTCCCTAAAGGAAATGACCCAGCAATTTACTGGCCTTTGATGATCTTATCTCATTTTGCACTAAAGTCACAATGCTCTGAAAAGTCATAGAGAGTTCTGGTAAAAGTCTCTGCTATTTCACCAGCACTTTGCACCCTTTGAAAACAGGAATGTTCTTTTATTACACATTTATTTATTTATTTATATTTGTTGACTGGGAGTGTCTGACTGGACGTAGGTCCATTTTCAGAGGAGGCCCGGGGAGAAAAGCTCCACAGTTAAAATAAACAGACAGCAGTTACATTGGATTACATAGCGATTAACAATTTACATAGCAATTACTTACAACATATTTACAGATGAAGAACATAGTACATCAGTAGACAACTAGAATCTTTATCTATGAAGTACATAACAGACATTAACAAATGTTAAAATAAGAAGTTCCTGCTGTATAAGTACTAGGCTTATGAGCATCTGAGCTTGGTATAATCAAAGTAGTTAGTGGAGTAGAAAGAAAGGTAGTGGTTGGATGGGGTGGGTGATATTAGAGTGGGAGTTGCAAGGGCATAGCCAGCATGTTTTTAGGTGCGCTTTTAGTAAAGTTTTGAAGTGGGTGAATGATGGTACTGAGGTAATTGTGGGTGGGTGGGAGTTCCATAATTTGGCTATGGTGCAAGAGAATAGTGCTTCACCAGCAGAGTTATTGGCTTTAGTGATCTGCAAGTGATTTTTTGTTGCTGGATCTTAGTGATCTGGAGGTGTGATAGGGTTGGAGTAGATTCTGGAGGGATGGGACATTTAGTGGATGGTTTACTAGTTTGTGGGCGAGTGAGAGTTGATACCATTGAAGGAGGTGAGGGAGTTCAAGCCAGCCCAGTTCAGCAAGTGAGAGACAGTGGTGACTATGGTAGGATGCCCCTGTGGAGAATTTGGCAATTTTGTTGTAGCAGGTCTCTAGCTTGTTTAGATTGCATTGCCTTAGGTTGGTATATATTGGAGAGGCATAAAGTAGGGTGGAGATAAGGTGAGAATTTGCTATTGAAATCTTTGCTGCTTTGGTGAGAAGATGCTTATTTCTGTATAATGCTCCTAGTTTTTTGTGGACTTTTTTATGGTCATGGATATGTGAATGTCAAATTTTAGTTTATTGTTTATTTCCACTCCTAGCAATTTGGTGTGTTCAGTTGGGTATATAGTGGTGTTGTCTTTTGCTGTGATGTTAAAGTGAGAGTTGTTTTGAGTATGTTTGGTGGGTTGGAAGATGAGTAGTTTAGTTTTGTTTGGGTTGATTATTAATTGGGCATCGGATAACCAAGTTTCAACAGAGGAAATGGCTTCCTGTGTGACTTTTTGCAGTTTGGGTAGGGACTGGGCTGAGCAGATGATGGTCGAGTCATCTACGTATTGTATGAGTGTGCCATGTGTGGTGGCAGAAGCTAGATTATTTGTGAAAACAGAGAAGAGTAGGGGTCCAAGGATGGATCTTTGGGGAACCCCTATGGAAACAGGTAGTTGGGGAGATATGTCATTCTGCCATACAATGGATTGTTGGCAGTCAGACAGGTAACTCTGAAACCAGTTGGTGACTGATTGTGAGAAGGATAGATTATTGAGGACAGAGATAAGTTGTTTGTGTGGGACCATGTCAAATGCTTTAGATAGGTCTAGGAAAGTAGCAGAGGAGAGATAGCCATTGTTTTTATGCTGAAGGATAGTGTTAGTAAAGGAGAGTAAGGCAGTGGTGGTGTTATGGTTTGGTCGGAAACCATGCTGAGTATTGGAAAGGAGGTTGTTAGTAAGGAGGTAGTCTGAGACCTGAGAGTGTATGCATCTCTCTAGTATTTTGGAGAGTGGAGAGAGAATAGCTATGGGGTGGTAATTGGTTAGTTCTGTGGAGGGTCCGCCTTTGTGGAGGGGAATTATATGTGATACTTTCCACAGTGTGGGAACATAACTTTCTGACAGAAATCGGTTAATCAAGATGGATACTGGGTAGGCCAGAGCATCAGCTGCGATTTGTAGGTATTCACTTGGGAGGTTGTCTGCTGCTAATTTGGTGGGTTTAAGTTTAGTTAAGAGTTTTTTTATGTTGGAGGTAGGTACAGGAAAAAAAGAGAAGGCAGTGGGGAGATTAGTAGTTGAAGGTGTGGGTTGGAGGGGCGGGGGGTTGTGTTGTTTAGCTAGTTATAGTATGGTTTGTGTGAAGTGTGTGTTGAATGAGGTAGCAATATTTTCTGAGGAGTGAGGGATGTTAGGAGGAGGGGTACTGACTTTACCTGGGTGGAGGATGGAGTTTGTGGAGGACCAGAATTGTTTGGGGCTGTGTTCGGAGGAGTCTAGGGCAGACTGGTAGTGTTGGAATTTGTCCTGTTTTATTAGCTTTTTGACTCTATTGCGTAGTTCTAGGAATTTCTGTCTAGTTGAGGGGGTCTTGGTTTTGCGCCAGTGCTCCCAGGCTTTATCCCTGTTTTTCATTTCTGACTTAGTGGTTTTCTGTAGCCACGGGGAGGGTTGTGCTTTGATTCTGGAAAGTCTTATGGGGGCATGGTAATTAAGGATGCTCAAGAAGGTAGTATTAAAAAATTCAACTGCGTCATCAAGACTGAGGTACTTTAGAGGATGCCACTTACATTCTTTGAGGGATGAGATGAATGTGAGTGGGTTAAAGTTTATTTTTTTATGTATCTGACGGTAGATGACAGGTTTAGCTTGGTATAGGTATTTTTCCAGTAGGAATGTTGGGGAGTGATCACTGAGGCTATCTGATAAGCAGCCTGTTATATATGACTGGGGGCTCTTACTGACTAGTATCCAGTCCAGGGTAGTGTGCATGCTGGAGTTTTTATTTATCCTGGTTGGTGACTGGACTAGTTAGTTGGGTGAAGCC
Organism: Protopterus annectens; assembly: GCF_019279795.1. Classification (NCBI taxonomy): domain Eukaryota; kingdom Metazoa; phylum Chordata; order Ceratodontiformes; family Protopteridae; genus Protopterus; species Protopterus annectens. The sequence goes on from NC_056743.1 coordinate 900,664,973, forward strand.
ATGAAGGTTTACATGATGGGTTGGATGGTTGCCAGAACAGGATTGCCAGTCAATATCGAAATCACCTAAAATGATAGTTTCTTGGGGGAGATGGTGGGTAGACCAGCTGAGGAGGTTTTCTAGTGGAGGGATGTTTTGGCCAGGTGGGAAGTAGCATCCAATTATGTTGATGGTTTTGTTTTGGTTTATTTTGAGGTTGGTATATATTATTTCTTCATTGCCTATTTGTGGAGCTGATGATTTTAAGATCTGGATGTTTAGATGCTGTTTAAATATTATAGCTACACCACTTCCTTTCTTGTTTAGCCGGTCTACTCTTAGTATGCCATAACCTGTAGGGAGTATTTGCTCACTGGTAATGTGAGGTTTTAGCCAGGTTTCTGTCAGGATGACTATAACTGGGGAGTACAAGTTTATGGTGGCATGGAGTTTGTTGGATATACTTCTAATATTTAGGCTTAGTAGAAGGAAGTCATTTGGCTTTCTATTGGCTGTAATATGGGAGAAGTTGTGGTTTCTAGTCTGATTATGAGGATTGGGGTTGGAGATGGTAGGTCCAGGGTTGGGGTGGATATCTCCACTTAGGGCTAGTTTTGATATGCATGAGGTTATTAGTTTTCTCAGTTTTTGAATGTGTTTGTTTATAAGGGAAACTTTATGATTGTGCTCTTTGGGTAATAGGTATGGTGGGAGGGTTACTATGTTAAGTTGTAGGGATGCTTTATGTTTGAGTAATATAGTTGGTAGAATATGTGGGGGGTGCATAGGGATGGTTTTTGAGTTGGTGGGAGGGGAGCTGAGTGAGGGTGAGACATGAGTAGTGGTGTGAGTAGTAGTACAGTGGTAGTGGTTGAGTGCGGGAATGATAGAGCTTTGGTAGGATGTAAGATATGCAAGGAGAGTGCATGCAGTGAACATAGGTAAGGTATGCTTGTACATGTTAGTTGAGGAGGTGTGATAGTAGTGGGAACATGGAGGAGGTAGTGTTGGGTTAGCGCTGTGGTTGGCTACTGGAAAGATGGGAGGGGTTTGTGAGTGTAATAAAGGTGGGACCACTGGGGGCGGGAGGTAATAGGGGGCAGGGTGGGGAGCGAAGTGGGTAGAGACCCTGTTAGTTGCTTTTATGAGGGGGCTGGAAGCAATCAGGTAACAGAGTTAATTGATGAATGAACATATGATAGTGACAAGGGTGGTTGTAGTTTTAAAAATGGTGCCTGCCACAGGTAATATTTATTAACTTTGGGATTGTCTTAAGGTAATAAACAGGGAAGGGGGAGGGGAGAACAAGAGTGTGAGCAGGCATTCTTTGTACTGCTGCTAATGAGCCAAAGCAAAGACAAGTTAGTGTTTGAGAAACAATCACAATTGACCAAGGACACATATCTTTTAAGGCAGATGTTCTCAGCAAATCTGTGTAACACTACAGCAAGGTTTGCTTAATTAACTTTCTGCTCGGAAGTGGAGGAGTTGAAGATGCTGACTGCCTCTCTTCCTTCCTGTTGTGTATGTTAAGTACCTGAATTGCACCTCACAGAAACTGTCTGCAGTTCTGAGTCTTACAAAATGCAACTTTCAGCATAAGTCTTTTAGGTTATCAGACTCTGGATTTGTGGGTGGGTTAAATTTCTGTGATTACCATGGATTTGAACTTTTTGGCAATGAGGGCTCGAAGCTCTTCTCTGACACCACGTCTGACTCCCTGCAGAATCTACAGCACATGAGACAGAAGATTTCTACCTTGTAATAAGAGTAACCTGAAGATAAATCTGTAAATACAGCTGTCACTTCATGAAGCATGTGCCATTTGTTACAATACATTACTACACAGACTGAATCTAAAAGCATATTCTTGTCACTCTCATCTGTTAACGTGACATAACAGCAGGATAGGACAAGTATCTGACAGACTGAGGGGTAATGCAGTAATATGACTATGGAAGCTTTAACTCTTTCAGACCACCAGCCTGACAGCATGGTCCTGAATCTAAAGGAAAGATCCTTATCTCGCTACATGTTTAGGAACTGGATTCTTTTATCTTAACAAAATTCTGAGGAGGGGAGAAGGGAATGCCACAGATATAATGATATCCATTCAAAACTCCTGGTGGACAGTGGTACCAGTGTCTCAAACTGCTGGATGTGCACATAGCTGATTGGATGAGAGTGTGATCTTAGAATGGGTAGAAGACACTGATAGCTGTTGATAATAACAGTGCTCACAAACCTTGTCAAATCTGATAATCTAGTGGGGGCCTCATTCATAGGTTCATTGCAGTTTACTAGGCTATTGGCCCTAGGGCCTTTACAAGCCTAGTCATGTTATACCTTTGTTCCCTTACTGACCAAGTTGTATGGGCTATAGTTGCAGTGCGAGTCTATGATCAGCCCTGACTGCCCTTATCCAAGACATGTGGGGAGATGATCCCTGGGATTCAAAAGTGTTAGAGATGAGGCTCCTCACTTCATTGGCCTCCATAGAAGATTCACTTGGCTGTCTGCAAAAACCTCACTTTACTGACCTCCATGAAGATAGAAGAGGATTAATCTGGTAATGGTGGATCAAGGGGACCGGAGTCTTGGACTCATACACTCACCTACTAGAAAGATATGGAATGCCGATAAAGAAGTTCTAATACTTCCTCCAGATTCACAACTACAGTAAATGTATGTTGCAAGAGCTTTGAAAACGTGTAGGCTGCAGAGAAAAGGGCAAACAGGGCAAAAGGCACAAAGGAGTAATAGCGTTAGTAACCCAGTTGGTAAAAAAAAAAAAAAAAAAACTGCTAGTATTTCCATTTTTCCAGCCTGGATACATTTACTGGGAATAGTTAACACCCTTGGTCAAAACTGGTAGAGATAAATATAGATAAGAAAAGTGGGAGAGGGCCTCTCTAAGCTGGTCTACTAAATGGGGATAGGGCATGGAAAGTAGTTGAAAGGTTGTGGTATGTGGAGGCTGTTTTTTTTTTACCTGAAAGTAACATATAGTGATAGTCCCAGCAAAGTTTACAATAAAGGGCATTGAGGAATCACCACCATGGTGGCACTAAGAAGAGCTTGAAACAGATTATTGCTGCATGGTTAGTCATGCTTCAGTGTGAACGTCTGTGACAAGTGTCATGAAACCAAGTGAGCGTCTGTGACAAGTGTCATGAAACCAAGTGAACGTCTGTGACAAGTGTCATGAAACCAAGTGAGCATCTGTGACAAGTGTCATGAAACCAAGTGAGCGTCTGTGACAAGTGTCATGAAACCAAGTGAGCATCTGTGACAAGTGCCATGAAACCAAGTGAACGTCTGTGACAAGTGTCATGAAACCAAGTGAGCCTTTTTTCCTTCTTTTGGAGAATGATTCCAATAGGCTTCCACATGCTTCTCCTTAGGGAATTTCTAAATAAATCTCTACTGGGCAGGGTGGAAAAAAGCTTTAGTGAAAATGATACTGCCGTGTCAAGCTGTGTAAGTTACTTCTGCAACAACATAAGTAATGAAATGAATTCTCTGTGGTTAAGAAAGGCTGGGTAAAAGGTAGCCAAAGATGATTTTCTGGTGCAACTTCTTTTTTTTTTTTTCAAAAAAGAAACTTTATTAACCTTCAATTTACATGCATAACATAAATACAATAAACGTTAACTACTCAACTATTTCTAATACATTTATAAAAACAGAACAAAAGAGCAATAAACAACCATAAAACAAAATAAAATATTATAATAAAAAATAAAAATTTGACATTCCAAGTCACACAATGGCTTTTCAGGAAAAACAGTATCATGTCTCAGTGCCCATTCTGGTTCATACTGTATAATTCATCCTTTTGCATTATATATAACAGTCATCCATCCACAAATGTAGCTCAAAATTACCCAGCTGATCCATTTAAGATTACAGAAATTATAATGAAAAATAATTGTAATAATTAGGTTCATAGGTGCATACTAGGGCAACGACCCCAGGGCACCTTTTTAAGCCTGGCCATGCTTCCAAAATGTATCTAACAAGTTTTGGTACACAAGGGTTATTTTAAGGGGTTTATGTAGGCTTGGGCATGGCTGGTCAAGCATGCCTTTGTCTACTAGAAATACAGGTGCTAGACCAAGGGGTAAATTTTGAATTCCCCATCAACTGCTCCAAGGTATATTTGAATTGGGTTAAGGAATAACTCTGCTTCACATGGATGAGAAGCCTTTTCCAGAAAAGGTGTATTCTCTTGAGACATGTACCTATCCTTCTAACATGTCTTATTTATGTTGCAGACAAGGGTTCTGTCCCTAGATCAGGTAATTCTGATGCTGTTGTGTAGATGTATAACAGTTCTTTAGAGTAGGATCAGAGGATACTTTGTAGGCCAGGAACAAATTGCCTGTTAGCAGTCTGTAGGAGAAAGAGTACAGGAATAGGGCTTTGAGGTGATTCATGTAGGACATGTGGTATCCTTTTTATAAGGAACCTCAATGGATGCTCCAGTTGTTGCATATACCTGGTCAGGTATGTACCAAATAAGGTGTTTTACACTATAATTGGTCTGATGAGGGCTTAGTACTTACTTTTTGTAAGTTAACTCGATATTCTAATTACAATGAGCATCTCTTCACTTTCTCCCTCCCCACCATACCTGCAGGCCCTGCCCCAGATGATAGATAACCCTCTTTACCGTCAGTGTTTGTTACACAGTTAAACTTTATATAATTTATCATTAGGTAAATAATCTGCTCTTCCCTTATTTCTTTCCAACCTTCCTACGTTTTATTAAAGTCTGCCTGCTTCTCAGCTGGCCAAGTTTCCTTCTCCTCCTCTCTCAACTTATTAAATGACTTTTCTCACATCTTGTATAGTGCGGGATCTCTTGTTTTCCACTTCCTAGTTATTGATTTTTGCCATTAGATAAATTATCCATACTAGCCTTTGCTGTTTTGCCTGTACATCCCTAGACCATCCAGTCAGAAATGGCTGCTTAGTCAATTTATTCTGTAGTAACTGATGCACTGGACAGCACAGTGGTGTAGCGGTTAGCATTGTCGCCTCACACCAAGAGGTTCTCCTGTTTGATTCTTGGCTGGGGTGCCTTCAGTGTGGAGTTTGCTTGTCCTCCCTGCATTTGTGAGGGTTTCCTCCAGGTACTCCGTTTTTTTCCCACATTCCAAAGACAGGCAGTAGGTGGATTGGGCACTCTAAATTGACCCTAGGTTTGAGTGTGTGCATGTGAGTGTGTGGTGCACCCTCTGAGGGGGGTCAGGCCTTGGGCTAGCAACCCAATCCCATAAAACCTGCACCTGCTTCGGAAACAGAGTGCTGAAGGGCCCTCATTGCCCAATGTGCTGAATGCATAGGCGTGAATCCAGGATCCAGGAACTGCTGCACCTCATTCCTAAAGTTTCTTAAAACCTGACACTCCCAAAAGATATACATCCAGGTAGCTCTTACACAACACTGATACAGCCAACAACTCCCGTATACTCCTGGATACATTCTGGCTATTCTATTCAGTATATAAAACTACTTAAATAAGTACTTCCATGCAAAGATCCTAAAATGCCTTGATTTTGTGATATATCTAAATAACTTACAAATCTGATTCTATTCTTGGTCCCCAAACACTATGTCGGTGTCTTTCTTCCATGTTTCCCTCACATCCTCCTGACTAAGCTATCACCTTGACTTAGTATTGCCTTTAGCTCTATGTTTCCCTTCCCTCACTCCCGTTATTCGTTCTACCTGTTTTGGTAAATGTCTGTTCCCTTCCTAGAGCTCAGTGTAATTATCTTAACTCCACTGTGACTCCAGTATATTCCCATTTCAAATAATCTATCAGTTGAATGTATTCCTTAAGTTCTTCCCAAGTTTTCATCCTAGTTGCTATCATCAGTTGTGTGCAATACCTAGTTTGCCTTGCCTTGACTCCACCTCTACACTCTGATTATGCTTATTGTCCTCAAGTTCTTCAACTGGCATTTAACTAATATTTCCAATGTTTCAGAACTTCCCTCTCAGATAACATCCTTACTATTTTCTGCATTTCATTTGGCTCTGGTAGACTAGCTACATTCTCCTGTGGCTGCCTCCAGCAACACTTCCAGAATTCCCTTCCCTTTTATCAGCTCCTCACTCCTTTCCCATATTCTTTTCTAAATTGCCCCATGCTGGCCCTAGGTATCCCCATTGAGTCCCGGGCTACCCTTGGCTTAACATTATCCCAAAGGAATTTTATTGCTTCTTTCACTGTCATTAAATGGGATACCCAAGGTAGCCAACAAAACACTTGCCCAGGATATTGGTGCAACATCTTGACAAACTCCCACAAAGAGAGGGCTAGGGGCTGAGTGTAGGTGCTCCTATTTTTCATCTTTCTGCTGTGGGGGAGGAGCTGTTTGCTATTGATGTGAGGAAAAGAGTTGGAGAATAGCTGTTAAAAGACATAAGGAAACTGCTTATTCTTCAGGCACTTTTTCCATCAGTAGAAAGATCAGTCTATAGAAACTGTTTATGCTTATTGTTACTAAATTAAAAGCAGTGAACCAAATACTACAAATGTGCTACGCTACATGATTCATTAGCATGAAAGAAAATCATCTATGGTACCAGGAAAGATCAAATAAGGGCAAAGAGTTGGAAGTGTCTAACACTGCTGAAAGCAGAGGAATTGGGAATTAAAATGAGCACAAGAGAGTAAAATTGAGTAAAAAGATCCATGGGGAGCATGTTATTATTATTATTATTATTATTATTATTATTATTATTATTATTATTATTATTATTATTATTATTATTATTATTATGTTGCTTAGTTGACTTGAATAGAATGCTGGTCTCTTTGAACCATTTCAGATTCAGCCCAAGGCTACAAAAAAAGTAAACATCAAATTCCAGAATGAAATAAGGCATGCATTAGGAAAACAGTAAGCTAAGATTGAATAAAAACCTAGGTTTACCATATGCTAAATTAGATCGAAGTCCAGACAAGAACAGCTAATACATAGCAAGTCTTAGTACAGCAATGAGGATAATCTAGTTAATAAATCTTCAGTGTATTCAAAAGAAGTGTAGCAGGAACTTTTTCAGGTGAGAAAGGGTACCACCATGAGCCTTGGAGGTTTATCAGCTGTCCATAACAGGTACATTTGTATTCTTAAGAAAGAAGATTCAGGAGTTATACATTAAATAAAGGAAAGCCAGCCTCACTCTTCACCAGAAAGGGAAGATGACTCCAGTTGGCTGGAGAAGGTTTTCCCACTATCTACTAAGCAGAAATTGTGTCTCTTCAGTCCCTCAGCTTGAGATCTTAGAGAACAAAGAAAGGCTTTAACTGTAAGTTTATTTGTTTGGTAGAGAGTTATATGTGAATGAAAGTAAGAACATAGTGACTCTGGTCACTATAGGGAGGTATTTAGCTCTTTCAAGAGATATGCAGTGATGTGCTCTGTCGCTGGAGAAGGACATAAGCTTGCAGACTTTGTTTAACTGTGTATATACTAATATAGACTTCTGAATATGAACTCCAAAAGGTCTGAGATTTCACAGCAGTTGACGAGTTAGTTGAGGCCTAAATCATAGGATGGGAATTATGGGATCCAAACATAGAATGAGGCATTTGTGCATAAAGATCTAAGAGGTGGGGCAAGTTGCCAGGATCACATATTACTGTCTTCTGAACAATATGACTGCTGTATTATTGGTATACTAGAAACAGTATATTAGAGCAGCTTGAACTCTACCTGGAGTTCAGTATGCATACATTCTGAATTTTGTGCCAACCTTGGCAACTGCAAGCTCATCTACAAGAAGCAAAAGCTGTAGATGAAAGGTGTCTATAGGGAGATAAGACAGATCAGTGTAACAGGCTTCAAAACAAAATAACAGTCACACAGAACAATGGGAGCATGGAAAATAGAGTAAAACTGAAAATAGGATATGTAAATACTTGACATATAATTTATTGAGCTATTTCCACCTGCACATAGGTTCATAGGTGTTTACTAGGCTAACAGGCTTGTTTAAGCCTAGCCATGCATCCCAAATCTCTGACAAGTTCTGATACCCTTGATAAGTGCAACCATGGGCCTGGGAGATGAACCATTTACAGGTTGCCTGTCCGATTTCCCATCCAATTGTCCAAATTGCACTTGAATTGGATTAGGTAGGAACTCTGCTTCACATGGATGGGGTAGTCTCTGGGATACATACCTATCTCTCCAGCAGATCCTATTTATATCACAGGCAAAGTTTAAGTCTTTAGAATGGGTAAGTTTGGTGCGGTTTGTTTTGTGGATATGCAGGAGGTCCATCAGAATGGGGTCTGGTAATGCCCTGTATGCCAGGCATAGATCTCCCCTCAAAAGGCTGTAAAATGTCAAGGCCTTCATCAGAATAAGTACATTGATCATTCACTGTTACTTAAATATAATTTCAAACATCACATGACCCACCAATTAATTCACTTAAAGAAACATTCTTAGATGTCACATAAAACAAAAAATAACATAATTATTATAATTATACAAAAAAGCGTAACATACATAACAGAAAATAATAAAAATACCTAGTCATAATTTCAGAGCTCATAATTTTAAAACACTATTAATAGAGACGTTATTATTTAAACCAGGAGACAGTGTAGATTGCAATAACAATTGTCACCACAGTTCCTTATATTCCAAGGTCAATCTCACCCTTTCAAGGATGACACCACCTTTTCAAGTACAAAAAAAAAACAAATCTCGTGGATCAATACATATCATGATGTCATCTGAGCTTTTCTTATGAGCTACCACCAAGGAAGATACCCATTCAGTAGGTTCGTCTACTGGACAAATCACACCTCGAAGCACCATTTTATCTAACTCGGCTTTGACTCTGTCCTGCATGGATATTGGTACTTTCCGAGCTGGCCTGATAACTGGACTGACATCTGAGTCTAACTTCATGGAGTACACAACTGAAAGCTTCCCTAGTTTGTCTGTGAAAAAATCAGTATAGGTGGAAAAAATATACTGAGCGAAATTAAAGTAGTGGTCTTTTAAGCTAACATGATGGACGTCCTTGTTAAATGAAAGCAGTCCCATTTTCAAACTGTCTCTGAGCACTAAAAATGACTGGACATGCCTCTTGACCACATAAAATAGCAAGTCATCACATCTCCCAGCAGAGTAACATGAAAGCACTACTGAGCCTTCTCTATGAATTTCTTCACCACCATAAGCAACAAGCTTCACACACTTTGACAAATCAAGCCTTTCACTATGACACACTCCAGCAAATGTTTCTGCTGACATAATATTGCACTTGGAACCTGTGTCAACTTTGAGCTCTATGGGTTTTCCATTTATCCGAACAGTACAAAATACTTCATTCTTTGCCCTTAAATCTAGTGCATTAACTGTTTCATAAAGCACTGACACATTATCAACAAAAAGAGTATGGTTTCAGCGTTCTAATTCTTGTTTCATAACATGTTCCCTTTTAATGAAAGAATGTCGGCCTTTTGATTTACAAAAGCTTTTGAAATTATTCCACTTATTGCATTTGTGACTCTGCTGACCAAAAGCTAAACATTTTTCCCTTTTAGATTCATGATTTCCACCACAGTTATGAAGCTGGCAATAAAACTGGGTTGGAGCCCATGCTTTGAGTTTGCTGACTCACTCGTATGCTTCACTGAGACTGTGCAAACTCTGTAATTTTCTGGAAAGCTCTGGGGTTTACCAGTGAGGGCTGCAGGGGCTACAGTTGCTGCCATGTGCTTGGACCTGTTTCTTTTAACCACATGCAATATACTACTAACACGAGTTCTAGAAGTTACTGGAAGCATGCATCTCTCATTTGAAAGCAAATTTGTGTGTTTTTTTTGTGAGCTCGTAAATCTGACAAATCTCAATGGCCTTATTCAAAGTTAAATCACTGTCTCAAAGCAAAATCTTTATCACAGGATCATCTTTAATACCACACACAAATCTGTCTTTTATCAACTCATCCATTAAATCACCAAATCTGCATGTTTAGCCTTATTCCTCAAGTCAGTTATATATGCTGGAAAAGTTTCACCAGACGTTTGATCCCTTGTATAAAATAACTGTCTTTCCATTGTAACATTTGTCTGGGGTTACACATTTCTCAAAATTTACATTTTAAGCACTCAGGCTCCTCCCTTGACTCAGCCGGTACAACAATATGATGGTTTTCCCCCTCTCCTGCAAAGACAGCGGGTGCATACAGAAATGAACGCACTCTTCCAATGACTTATGACCCAGCTAAATTAAGCAGAATAAATGCCTTCGTACGATCATCATTATCAGAAAATGCAGCCTGTATGAAAATGTTGTACTCTTGCTCAAACATTCTCCAGTTCTCTGCAATATTATTGTCAAACACAAGTGGGTTTTCGAAATCTGTCAGCCATGCCCACAAAGTATGCACAAACACACTGAAAATATGGCTCTTGTAATTATGTACGTACAAATTGTCCTGTGAGCTTGTAATGACTTTCAAAAGCACAATAAACTCTTCAAAACACTATACTTTGCGAAATATGCTCTGAGATGGCTGTATTTTGTGAAATAACTTTACTGTAATACTGCACAAACATCCGAACACTTTATACATTTCTGATAACTCAGATATCTTTAATTAATACGAAAAATACGTGCTTAGCGAAAATGCCGTCATTTCCACTTATTTTATTCATTTTATGCAATTTGGACTTTATTTCAAACATTTTCCATAGCAATTTAAATATTTTTATCAATATTGGACCTATCAGTTTATTCGAATATTGTTTAGAGCATTCTGTATGCCTCATTTCATATTTTGTGAGTAAGAAATTATTTGAGCAAGTTTTAACGTATCAAATTTTTTTCTGACCTGTTTTGTGAATTATATGTGCAGTAGGGATGATACACTCTTTTATATTCCTCCAATGCCAACTGGTTGCCTCTCGGACTCAAACTGAAGAAACTAGAGCTCTTTCTGGCAACAAGTCGTTTTGGCCATGCTTCCTTTGACACCATGCCCTTTTAGACATGCCTCTCTGACACCATGTCGTTCATCCCTCTTTAACATAGATGACAAGCAGGCAGGGTAGTTCATTTAGATACTTTATTACATAGAAACACATCAGGATGGATAGCAGCATCATAAGATATAAACAAGCTGATTAACAGACAGACCTTACATACATACATGCTTACATCGCAACAGCTTACTACAAAATGGTAGTCAGGCTTGCAGTTGCTCATTATTTATACACTTGTGCAAGCCCTTAGATAGCTTCTTAAAGATACATACACACATTGATCTACAATAGTATCAGAGTTAAAGCAACTGGAACTGGGATCTTTAGAAAAGGGTAGGAGTAGATTACATAATAAAAAATGGGAACTGTGGGATCAATACATACAGAAGAGAAACAAGGTTAAAAACAAGGCAGGATCTGAATGAGCTATGTAATGGTTGACTAACAATGACTGGATATGTTAAAAGTGATATATAATGTTTGCAGCTACAGTTGTGTTGCATGGTTTGGAATGTATAATGTTTGTTAATCAGATTGTGTACACCAAAACGAAACGAAAAAACTGCAAAAAATACTGAAAAATAAATCCAGGCGTGTATCCAGTCAGACAGGAGATGAATTCAACCACAAGTTTTTAGCGCTTTCATTCACTCAATTTAATCAGATTGTGTCACTATGGTTTATTGTTATTTATATAAATGTAACATGGCCTATGTCATACATGATAATTTAATAAAGATGTTTCTTGTTTAAAAAAAAGAAATAAAACACAGGAGAGGGCAACAAAGCAGTAGATCATGTATCTTGTGCTATCTTAGTAGGTAACAAAAAGCACGAGGAGAGGGCAGATGTGTATACCTTTCTGAAGACCTTACAATGTGATTACGTTGAGAAGGCCCTGCAATTCTTAGCCACCTTGCTGTCAGTTATTGTATATCAGGTAGACAAATGTGAATAAAATGTGCCTTAAGTTTGATATATCCAAATACAAGCCTCTTATCACTTGTCAACAAAAGGAGAGAGAATATTCTATGGTTTCAACAGACATCTCTGGCTCAAATTATATCTGCAAAAATTATGGTAATTTCAAAACTGAAGTTGGCATTTAGTGCAGTTTGCTGTTAATTCCTTGAGCAAGTGGCAATGCAGCACAGTTCAAATACTTGCATCTCCTGCTGTGAGTTTTAATACTAATTATAGCAATTGGAAAAGCAATGGGGGAAGTCATGGGCAGCATAGAGCGTGCATATACTTAGACGGAGTGCCCAGTTTGTGCAAAACGGTTCCAAAACTCACAATAGGAATCAAATATACTCAGAAGTTCAGATCAAAATTCAGAAAATTAACACCCTTGCTGTAGTTTACATTAACAACTATTACAGTAAATTCAGAACTAAAGTCTACAGTTCATACTAAGACTTTCAAAGCTCATTTCACTGACAGAGAAAAATGCAGAAAAGTCATATTTCAGCTCTGAATAGCCAGTTTACTTACACAATTACAGAATTCAGATAGCAGAATTTCTAATTGTTTTCAGCAGCACTAACATTCATTAAATTGAAATGGCAACTTTTAATAAAACAGCACAACTTCATTACAGTGAGAAACATTATTAAGGGTGAGGTGGGATTGTGAACCCTAGTGAGTGTTCAAGACTGCAGATTTATCTGTAGGAAGGAGGTTCTGTAATAGAAAAGTCCTCTGACTTAACAGAACAAATGATCCAGGGTTAATTATATAATCATTCTCTGAAATTTAAACTATTAGTTACTTAATTCTGTTTTTCTGTTCTAATAGATACTGTTGTTAAATGCTTGAGCTAGTGGCAATGCAGTCATGTCCAGTTCAGTGTTGTTTTTATTAGTCATCATCAACCCCACATTTTCTACATGAGATCAGGGTGTTGCCATGCTTGACTTCCCCAGGTCTTCTGCTATACAATCCATCCATCGCTTTGCTGCCAGCCCTCATTTCCAGTTGCCTTCTTCCTCTCTGTCCTAAGTCTTCTTCACCAGATTGTCTTCTGCTTTGCTGCACATGTGCCTGAACCAGCATAATCTGCTGTCTTTCATCTTCCCTACAATTAGAGCTACTTGGGCTTCTATTCTGATTTCCTCATTTTTTCATCTGTTCTATAGTGTGCATCCTATAACACATCTCCGTCACCTCTGACTTCCTCAGCTGCTCGACCTTCCTTGTTTTTGTTAGTGCCGTTGACCAAGGATGGGGGTGGGGTTATAATTATACTGAACATACATTTAGATACAGTTGTTCTTATTGTCATACAAGTAACATGGGATACTTTGCATATAAGTAAACAGCTCAGCGAAACAGACTAGGACATCATAAAATAAAACAAAAAAATGTTGCTGATAGTTGCTGCTGTAAATGTGCTGTAGGGTATGAAATATTTTTCTACATCATTTTCTTAGATTCAGCTCTCTGGCTGCTCAGGAAAATAAGCACTCTTGTTTACTGGGTGTACGTGATTAACAAAATTTCAAAAAGCAGTGCGAGGCTCTCAACCTCTGGCCCTGGCAAGGTTCTAAAAATTACACTGCCTGGTGGGGAGTTATATATGAAAGAAAATTACTTTTTGTAAGACAGTGCAGAATGTAATCTGCAGTAATATCACAAAGAATTTAAGAAACTGAGTAAATGTCTATAATTCTGAACAAGTGTAATCTATTCCTAAGAATATTTGCTTACTCTTGTGGGTTTAGCTGAACTTTTTCTGAGTCTATTATGCATGTACATAATCATCACCCTACCAGCTATGAGCTCAGCAACATTGCAAGAACTGTAAACTGCAGCGTAAATAACACAGAAATATAAAGAACTGCTTGTCTGAATCAAATGAATCATAAAAATAACCAGCATGAAACCCGTTGTGGTTCTACTACTATTTTCAAACACATTTGTTGAATTGACACCTGATTTTTAGGACCATTTTGTTGCTTCCCATTCACAATTTACTACAGTCAATAACATACAAGATTTCAAGACAACTCAATCCGGTTGTCACATTTTCTCCTCACAACATCCTTTTCTTTCTCTTTAACCTAAACCCAAAAATGCTATTTGTAAAGAAGCTATTATTTATATATTTCTCCTGGTTCCTACCTCTTGACATGTAGTTTCTCTTGTAAACATTTTGATTTCCTTTGCGATTCTGCATTATTTCTTCTAGTACTTATTACAATATATGTTAGTATATATAGGCAATTTTGGTTGAGACAAATCAGTGAAAAAGAGATTAGTATGCAACTGTAACCCTCAGTATCTTAAGAATACAAAATCATCAAGTTTCTGAAGGTAAATACAGTCATCTTGCTATGATTATATAAAAATAAAATAAAATAAAATGCAATAAAATATTTTAAACCTAGGTGTAGACAGACTGCAAAGCAAATCTTTCTAAGTGTGAGATGTCAGCCTCAGATGATGAGATGCACACCTCAGTCAAAAGTTACAACCAGGAACTTCTGTTCTAAATTTGAACAAAAGCATCATGCACATTTGCGATTATTTCAAGATTAACTGTCAGATATTCCTGGAAAAGCTTTTAAAGAGATTACTAGAAAAACAATAAAATGGAATCAATGAAAAAGAACTAATGACATTAATGCCAGAGGTTGTTAAAAAGCTGGAAATACTAGTATCTCCGTTATAAATGAATGAAAGAAGACAAGACCACAGAAAATGTTTTGCCAGCTAGAGGTAACCTTACTAGAAACACAGACCATGAAATGGTCTCATTTGAAGTAAAAATAAAACCTGGAACTCCACCTAACCCCAGAATATTCAGAAACTACTTTAAGGCTAACCGCCTACTATTAAATGATAACCTGGCAAAATTTCAAGTCCTCATAAACTCTGAGAATATTGCTGTCTATGCAGAACTGTTCGCAGAAAACCTATACAAGAATGTTAATAACTGCATAGAGGCAGCAGTACCCACCAGGAAGTACTGAACTAATTAAAAAACAAGCCAACCTGGTGGAATCACAACATTAACAGGCTGAATAACAGAAGGAAGAAAATCATAGGTTCATAGGTTCATAGGTTGGTACTAGGCTATCAGCCCTAGGGCCTATACAAGCCTAGCCATAACAATTCCCTGGCTATTTCTTCCCACACTATTTACTTCCCTGGACCCCTGTCTCCCATCCAATCGTCAAGGTTCCTTTTGAAGAGGACCAAAGAGGCACTCTGCTTGACATGTATGGGCAATCTATTCCAGGGTCTGGGGAGTCTCTGGGTCAGGAACCTATCCCTCCAGCATGTTTTGTTTATTGTAATGACAAGGTTTAGATCCCTGGAGCATGTGGCTCTGAGGGATTGGGATTTCTTTAAGTGTAGCATGTCCAACAGCTCTGGGTTTGACATGGCCTTGTATGTTAAGCAAAGATCGCCTCTGAGTAGACGATATGCGACAGAGTATGACAGAGTATAGCTGGAGTTTTTTAAGGTGGTCAGCATAGGGCATCTGCTTTAGGCCTGTGATTCTTTTAGTGAGGTATTTCTGTGGCCTTCCCAGTTGTTGCAGATGTCTTGAGAGGTACATACCAAACGGGGCATTGTATTCTATAATGGGTCTAATGAGGGATGAGTACAGTGGGACAATGACCTCCTTTTTTCTGGATGAAAAGCCCTTAGTGATGAGGTGTGCCACATAGAAGGATTTCCTGACTGTTGTGGTGATGTGGTTATCGAAGGTGAGACCACTGTCCACCTGTGTCCCTAAGTCTCTTATCAAACTTTCGGTGTTTAGTGTACTGCCACCTATATGGTAATTCATGGATACATGTTTTTTCCCAAAGGGGATAACTATACATTTCTTGGCATTGAGCTTGAGCCCATGGCTCTGGCACCAAGCATCTGTTTCGGTAAGGCCCTTTTGTAGAGTATCCACATCATTTGGGGATTCAATAATGGCTCCCAGTTTGCAATCATCTGCAAACTTTGTTATCCAGAGTCCCTTAGTGTTGGCCTGTACTTCAGAGAAGTAGATGCCAAACAAGAGCGGTCCCAGGACTGAATCCTGAGGTACTCCACTTGTCACTTGTCTGGAGCTGGATTTGGAGTCGGCTACTTTTACAGTGTGGGTTCTATCAGTAAGCCAGTTAGCAACCCATTGGGTGACGTAGGGATTAATGCCCAGCTTAGTAAGTTTATCTATGATTCCAGAGTGGGGGATGGTGTCAAAGGCCTTGGCAAGGTCTAGATAGGCTGTGTGGACCACCTTACCCTTGTCCATGGCTCTGGAGACTGATTCGAAGAAGTCAATCAAGTTCAGGAGACAAGATCGGCCCTTCATGAACCCAAACTGGGTGGGGTCCAGTGTTTGAAGGTTGCCAATGTCTTTGTTTATAAGTTCCATGATAATACGCTCCATGGCCTTGCAGATAAGGCTTGTCAGACTGATGGGACGGTAGTTTCCGGGATCCAAGGTGGATCCCCCCTTGTGGAGTGGGATAACTGTACCTGTGCACCACTCAGTGGGCATGAAACCTGAGATGAGGCTATGATTAAACATGACACTTAGGTGAGGTGCCAGTTCATATTGTAGTTCATGTAGTACACAGCCTGGGATGTCATCTGGTCCCATGGATGCTGTATTCTTAGCTTTGGAGAGTGCGTTTTTTACCTGTGTGGCTGTTATTACCGGAATTTGGCAATCTTCTGGTATTGAGATGGGTCATTTAGGGGGTGAGAAGGGGGTGAAGTTGGCACTGAATCGATCTGCCAGGATATTGGCAATATCCTTGGGATCAGTATATTTAATGCCATTCTGTTTTAGCTCAGAGCAGATCTGAGCATTGCCATTTAGATTCTTGACATAGTTATAGAATGCCTTGTTGTTGTCTTTGGAATCTTTGGCAATTTTATTTTCATAAAAAAATTCATGGCAAAAATTAGAAAGTTTAGCACCCAGCAGGATAAAAATACTCTTGTCAAACAAAAGAGAGGACAAATAAAGTCTACTAAAGTCAAATTTGAGGTATATTTGGCCTCCTGGGTTAAGGACAACCAGAAGGCATTCTTTAGCTATGTTGCAACCTCAAAAGTAATATACAATTTTGCGCAGAGCTCATTCTTAATGGAGCCACCTATACTGATCCAGAAGATAAAGCAAGCCTACTGGCCAACAAATTCATCTCCAACTTTACCCCTCTCTAACCCTCAACCTTCCCTCAGGAAGTACCATCACATATAACTCCCCCTAGTATCACTAGGGAACAGGTCTTTAATGCTCTCTCTAAAGCCAAGAACACTGCATCAATGGACCATGAAAATATCCCAGGATGTCTTCTAAATAGCATGAAATATGACCTATCAGGCCCTCTGGAATTGTGATTTAGTGTCTATATTACAAGATCGAATGCTTAGGTGATCAAACACCTAAACACTGAACTTGTAATATCGAACTCAAAAATGTCGATCGGCGCAGGAAAACACGTCGGTCAGCCACGGAAAAAAAAAAACTTTACACCCAAACTAAGTGGGGGACTTTGCCTCTCACACCCCCAACTAAATATACCAACTCTGAGATCACTCTATAGTAGACAATGTGGCAAAATCCAGCGAACGGCCAAGGGAAATCTTTCCCTGCATTAAATTGGCAGTTTGCTGTTTTTTGCTTTCGATATTACAAGTTCGATGTTTAGGTGTTCGATCACCTAAGCATTCAATCTTGTAATATAGACCTGTGATTTAACTGTAGCCTTCAAACAGGCTTTGTGCCTCACAAATTTATCTGGACAAAGGTGGGCCATCTACAGACCCTGGAAACTGGAAACCCATAAGTCTCACTAATCTCATATGCAAAGACATGGCTAGAATTATTACAGAAATGACCAGTAATGACATAGGAAACCTCCATACATGGACCTAACGCAATTTGGTTTTGTCAATGGCAGGTCAGGTTGACTTACCCTCATGGACATCTTTGAAAAGGTCACCAAAGCAATAGATGAGGGCAAAATGGTTCACACTACCTACCTTTTGACATGATACCCGACTTGTGCATTGCTGACAAACTCAAGAAGTTAGGTATAAACCCTTATGTCACCCATTGGATAGCAAGCTGGCTCACAGACAGGACCCAGAAAGTTAGAACTGAAGAGTTTGCCTCTACAAAGAAGCCAGTCACAAACAGTGTCCCTCAGGGATCGGTCCTGGGACTGCTCCTTTTAGGCATTTACTTCTGTGAAGTCAAGGCCAATGTCAATGGTCTCTGGCTGACTAAATTTGCAGATGATTGCAAATTAGGAGCAGTCATAGAATTCCCCAAGACACAAATGTAGTCCAGGAAGGACTGACACAGACAAATAACGAGTTGGAGCCATGGACTAAAACTAAGTGCCAAGAAATGCATAAGAGTATCCTTCAGGAACTCATTCACCCCTGGTAACTATCATATTGACAACACACCCCTAAGAGTTGACCCAGTAGTCAGAGATATGGGGATAAACATAGACAGTAATCTAGCATTTGACCATCACATGTCTACAGTAGTGAGGAAATCATTCTATGTTGTGCAACTTATAAACAAAGGTTTTGCATCTGGGTCCAAAGAGGTAATTGTTTCATTGCATTCGGCATTCATCAGACCTATCATTGAGTACAATGCCCCGTTTGGTATCTACCCAACCAGGCACATCCAACAATTGAAATGTCCACAGAGGTTCCCCACTAAAGTATACATGGCATAAGTAACATGTCCTATGCAGACTGCCCGAAGGCCCTATCCCTGTATTCTGTCTCCTACAAGTTATTGAGGGAGGATCTATGACTGGCATACAAGGCATTGTCAGACCCCACCCTGATGGACCTCCTGCATAAACACAAAACAAACAGCATCAGAATTATTACCATTCTACAGGATTAAAGACAAAGCGGCTATTTCGTGACTGTTGTTTGTCCAAATTAAAGCGCTTAACGCTTTTACTGCCAAAGAGGCTATTTGCAATTACACCACCCACTTGGAGCAAGTACTAAAAGTCAGCTGGGTTTTTCTGTATTGTAACCAAGCAGGCAAATACACTTCCCAAAAGCGCTTGATATTTGACAATGTGTACCTGTTAGTATCAAAGTGCGTAGTGCTTTTAAACTGAAACGGCTACTTAGTATCAAAGTGCGTAGTGCTTTGTAACCGAAACGGCTATTTACAATTGCGCCACTAATGTGAGGCTATTTCGAATGGCTTGCGAAACCCTATTACATGCTCACAGCCAGTTATAACTAGAAGTAAATGTGCATGTAGGAAAAGCTAAGCAACAGTGTACTGTGCTGCTTCTTTTTTTCCCGGTTAAAAGCCTGTACCAGTTGCTTTACCACTCCTGCCTGAACACGCCCAACCTCTTAATTCCACAATTATTTGATCTTATCACAAAGTCGCTTCACTTTTTACCTGTGTAATGTATTTAGAATAATTATTTAATTGCCCCCTACTGTATCTGGTGAGGGCCGTTTGGACCTGATATACTGAAAACTGCTCTATTCAAACAGCTTTGCAGTGTGTGCTGTCCTCAAACTCTTTTAGGAATTCTGGTGTACTGTGTGCCTAACATACTTCCCTAGGGAGTAGGTACCCCCTCATTAAATTGCTTAACCTGCAGCTACGGGCTATTAGCTGATTATCATGTACCCTATATTGCCTGTATCCCTCTAATGCTGACCTTACTCATTGCATTTTTTGTTTCCATTGCATTTGTTATTTTTGTTCCACTGTACCTTCTGAATACTGTTGCCTTAAAGTGTTTAGAGACCTGCTTTGACTGCCTAAATGCATGTTTTTGACTGCCTAGATGTATGCTTTTACCTCATATTTAACTGTCTCTATTTGTAATGTTACATGTGTTACTGCTTGCTTATACTGCCTATATAAATGCTGAATGCTAACTCTGTTTTCTCCTCTACATTTATCTCCCTTTTTCCCCAAAGTACCCAGCTCAACATTTACCTGCTCCTGATAATATTACTGCCTATCTGGTGATTTAAGAACCCTATCCAATTCCAGTGGCCTCATCCACCAGCCTCCTATTTCTCTGCACCCTCCATCAAGAAAAGAAAAATGTATGTTATGTTCTAAGTCTACCTTGTAAAACAGACCCCTATCTACTACTGTCTCAGGGCTCCAGTCCGCTGTGAGCCCGAGCAGCCAGCTACCTTTAACTTTACTCTTAATCTATCCAACAGCCAACACACCTCTTCCACCTACCCTAACCTTCTCTTGATATAGATCTCTTCTTCCACTGTTCTACACTACTTAGCTCCCTTACATACTTAACTACAACACCAGAACTGCCCACTAGGTGGCACCCTTTCTCCCATCCAACTATCACCCCCTATCTCCCTGTTCTACCTTCTTAAACCCACTAACTTATTAGGGTCTTGGCCTAATCCTCTTCATACTCACCTTGTGTCTTCTCCAGCATTTACCCTCTGGCTCTCCTCTTCCTCTGACTCCTCCACTATCTCAGCCTTACCACTCATGTTCTACCTTCTAATTTGTAGCTACCTGCATTACTGATAGTTTTCTCTCTAACTTCTCTTCCTTTTGTCTGTACCCGCTCCGTTCGCCCTACGGGCTCACTCCGCTCCCCTACCCTACCCCCAATTCCCACCCACCCCCAGGGGTCCTACACTTATATCTACCTAACCACACCCCTTCACCATATTCACCTATCACAACAACACTACCTTAACCAATCATCTCTTTTCCCTCCATTTTCTTCTACCACTCACTTTCTCACACACCACACCCATTGCCTTACACTACCATACCCCTTTACCATTGTACTTTCTACTAAAACTTTATATTCACCTCTGCAATGTACAAACTCCCAACCCTAGTCCTCCAACATAACTTACTTATACTCTCACTTCTCCCACACTTAATACTATTACACCTAATAACCTCTTATGAATATCCATTACTGTCACACTTTCCCTTCTCTACTCAGCAATCTACCACTTCAATTATCACCCCTCATGCTCACCACATCAACATTACTTCCACACCTAGCTATCTTTTACCCAAATACCATAGGACAACCCACATCCAATATGACTTCCCCAATCCTAGAAGGCATCCACCAATACAAAGTAAATACACTAACACTAGAAATCTAACACTACTCCTCTCCCTAAAGGATGGAGATATTCACCCAAACCCAGGTCCAAACACCTCCTCTACCACTCTACCCTTCAAACCAAACCCCACTGCCAACCTCCTACTTAAAAAAACAGCCAACTCACTCCTAATAGCTCACCTCAACATACGCAGCATTAACAACAAAATAACACAGCTTCATGCTCTCTTGGAACTCTATTCCTTTGATATTATATGTCTAACAGAAACCTGGCTAAAACCTTCAACCAAAGACAACAAAGTCATCCCACCTGGCTACAATATCTTACGTTTTGACCGGATATCTAAAAAAGGCGGTGGAGTAGCTGTCTTATTCAAATCTGTCTTTCAAATAACCACTTTCCACCAGAAACCACCTCAGGACTCTAATGCTGAGATTTTGATTACCAAACTTCAGCTAACGTCAGTCAAATCTATCTATATTATCTGCATCTATGTCCCTCCAGGAAATAACATCTCTACCATGGAAAACATCCTCTGTTGGCTATCTCTAAACTTACCCCAAGAAACCATTATCCTGGGTGATTTTAACATTGATTGGCAATCCTGCAGCAACAAACACCCTACTACCCATATTAATCTCTATGGGTTTTCACAAACTATTACCTCCCCCACTAGAATTAACAAATCTAATGAAAAAGAAAGCACCTTAGATTGGATACTCGTCAATAGTCAACCCCACACTTATGAAACAGGAACCCTCCCTGACGATGTAAGTGATCACTTACTAACCTATATTATCAGGCTCAAAGCAAATCCACCCACTCATACCATTACTAGAACAATTAGAACCAAGAAAAACTTCAACCTGGATCTATTTCAAAATGAACTGAAAGCATGCAATTGGTCACCCTTAAAACACCTTTCTCTAGATGAAGCTGTAGATTACTTTAATACTAAGTTTCTAGACATACTCAATCACCATGCCCCCACTCGGTCTATTAGAATAAGAACTAAATCTGCTCCTTGGCTCTCTAAAGAAACTAAGCAAAAAATCCATCTCAGAAATAAAATCTGGAACAAATCTCGCTTAACTAAAAACCCTGCTGATCACCAGCACTTCAAACAATTGAGAAATGAGACTAAAAAAGCAATATTGACCGACAAAAAAAACTATTACCTACAGTCTCAGAAAACTCACCAGAAAAACCCACAAAAGTTCTGGGCAAACATTAAACAGTTACTTCAGCCCAGTCAATCCATCACACCCAACCCACAAGGTACAGACAAAGAGAACCCCAAGCAAATTGCTAATGACTTTAATACCTTTTTCACCGAAACAATTCAAACTCTTGCCAGTCACCTCTCTAGTCAAAATGCAACTATATCTAATTCTAACTCAAACCCACCCCCATTTCTTTTCCAACCTGTCCCAACAGCTTATATTCTCTCCCTCATCAAAAAACTCAAACCATGTACTCCTTCTGCTGACTTGCTACCCGCAGAATACTTACAACTAGCAGCCAAATCCATTGCCTACCCTATCTCCATACTAATCAATAGAACCATCACTGAAGGATACATCCCTAAACTTTGGAAAGTCTCTCATATTATTCCCCTTCATAAGGGAGGAAATTCTACTGAACTCTCCAACTATCGCCCCATAGCCCTACTCTCCCCCTTATCTAAGATCATGGAAAGGAGTATCCACAAGCAACTGCTTGACCACCTTCTCCAAAATAACTTGCTTTCAAATACCCAACATGGTTTCAGACCTTGCCACAGTACCACCACTGCCCTCCTTTCCTTTACAAACACCATCAACAACAAACGTAACCTTAACACCCTTTCATCTGCACTTTTCTTAGACCTGTCCAAGGCTTTTGACATGGTCAACCACCAAATACTCATACAAATTCTTCAATCTCTCTCACTAGACATTCTACCTATTAAATGGTTCAAGTCCTACTTAACTAACAGACATCAAGCTGTACTCTGGAACTCCACTCTATCTACCCATCTACCAGTTAACAACGGTGTCCCTCAAGGGTCCATACTGGGTCCACTCCTGTTTTCTTTATTCATAAATGACCTCCACCAAGCAGTTCCCCTAGCCACATGCATATAATACGCAGATGATTCCACACTTATTTGCTCAGCTACAACTGTACCAGAACTTCACTCTCTGACACAACACATATTTAACTCTGTTGAACAGTGGTTTACACAACGTTGTCTCCTACTTAACCCAAAAAAACTCCTCCTATTCACACCTACTAATAAATCCCTCCAAATAGACTTTACAATTTTATCTAAAAATGGCACACCTATATCCCAAGATCTTACTACCAAACTGCTAGGCATCACCATCGACAACAACCTTAGCTTCGACACCCATATCAGCAACACCGTGAAAACTATTAATAAAAGAATAGGCTCTCTCTTCAGTATTAAACCCTACCTCACTCCAGCAACTAGAATAACCATTGCCCACTCCCATCTAATCTCTTCCCTTCTCTATGCCTCACCCATTTTTACTAACCTGTCAAAACATAATCTTATGAAATTAGAAAATACCTACAATAGCATAGCCAGGTTTGCGACAGGTAACCCTTTCAGAACGCACCACTGTATTAATTTAAAGCAACTAGGCTGGTTTGAACTTCAGCAGCAACTGAAAATTAATCATCTAGCCATCACCCATAAGATACTGTATCAACCTACCAAAACACCTATTCTATCTACTCTAATTTACCCTTACCATAATCTAAAGTCCCTAAGATCTGCACACAAACCTCTTGTAAACATTGACAAAGCAAATAACAAGGCTGGAGATTCCCTCTTCTCCAATACTGCTGGAAAACACTGGAACCTACTTCCCTCTAAACTATCTACAATTCCCTCCACAACTCTATTTAAAAAGAAACTTAAGCTCTTCCTCAAAACACAGTGGTTGTGCCCCTGCACTAATCCTGACTGACTATCTAGCTCCTGATATATGACTCAAACTTTACCTTTAGAACCCTGCATATACTTCATCCTAACATCTAACAATCTATTTCTCCATCATAGTATTAATTACTTTGTGAAAAAAAAAAATATATATATATATATATATATATATATATATATATATATATATTTTACTACTAGATGTATTACATGTACATTTTACTTTTATTCTATTTGAATGTCTACTTATAACTGTACTTGTACTAATCAATGTCAAATGTACTGCAATTATATACTTTAATAATATGTAAACAGATATTATCTTTATCTCTTTTTCTCTTTTACTATACATGTATCTGCTTTTTAAGCATGTATTACTTTGATGTGAATTTATTTTATCTGCTTTTTAAGCATGTATTACTTTGATGTGAATTTCTTTTAACTGTTTGGAGCTTATCTCCCCGGGCCTCTACTGAAAATGGACATATATCCAGTTAGACTAGCCCGGTCAACAAATGTAAAATAAAATAAAATAAAATAAATGTAAAATAAAATAAATAAATAAATAAAGCCTGATGTGATATAAATAGGACCCGATGGAGAGAAAGGTATGTCTCCCAGAGATTACCCCTTCTTTGGAACAAGCTCCCCATCCAAGCAGAGTTCTTCCCTAACCCAATTCAAGTGAAACTTAGACAACTGGATGGGGAACAGGAATTCATTCCTGGTTTGGCACCTATGTCTCTAATGGACAGAGGCAGCCTGTAAATGATTCATCTCACAGGCCCTTGCTTGTAAATGTTACATCTCACAAACCCTTGCTTACACTTATCAAGGGTACCAGAACTTATAAGATATTTGGGATTTATGGCTAGGCTTAAAAAGCCATTAGTCTGGGACATACCTATGAACTGATGAACCTAAATGTGCTATGGAATTAAGAAACATTGACTGCAAAATGACATCTTGTCATCATGGTAGCTCTACCAGGTCATTTTGAGGTATAACATTTTTTTTTCAGTTTTTGGATACAGCTTCTTTTAAAGATCTAAAGTCAGTGAGAAAAATTATTAACAGACACATCTGGAAATATTCCAAAGACTTGTGATATGATGGCACTTGGCTAGATCTATATTTCATTAGACCAGGCAGGTTAAGCTGAACGCCATTATAACTTCTAAAAATTCAATATGACTTAATCATTGGTTCTTTTACTAACAGAGTATTCTTCTTCTTCTTCCAGTGAACTTTACGTTGCGTTTATCTGTTTTTGTACGCTATTCAAGTTCCCTGGTCTATTTATTAGGATTTTACATTATAAATCCAGTGAGCTGAAAGTGTCATTTCTTACTCTGTATCTGAATGTATGTGTCTTCCACTAACTACAGAATTTTATTGCAAATTTCCCCATGCTACTTTGGGTAATCTTTAAGTGTCAGTAAATAAGACCATGTCCATGTGATATTTCTTGATAAAGCAAATACAGCATTACAATGATTTTGGATTGCACTGAGGATGTCTGATGAGTACTGAAAGTTTCAGGAAGACATTCTATTCCCCCTGTATAGAGTTGGTTTTGAAAATGTGAAGGCGACATTTGAAATATTATTACTCATAGGGTTGAAGAGCATATCCATGCATACGCCTTTACACACACACACACACACACACACACACACACACACACACACACACACACACACACACACACACACACACACACACACACACACACACACACACACACACACACACACATACACAGTCCCAAGTGGGGATAGTGATACATTTCGAATGCCAGTGTCCTTTCTTGTCTTTCTGGTAATGCTGCCTCCATGAAGACCAATGTAACACACCAGGTAAACAAGTACTGTCTACCCAGATTCTGCTACAGTTTGCTGTGAGGGAAAGGTTAGTTTGCTTTTTATTTGTTGTGTTTTGTATTACTTTATTGCCTTTTTCTATTTTGTATACTGTGATTTGTTTTCTTTGCACTGTATTTTACTTGTATTCTGCTTTTAACTGCATACTAAAACTTGAAAAGAGACTACAGCTCTGTCTCTTGTGAGTCAGACAGAAATTTTTCCTACCCTCCCACCTGGTTACTGTTGTGTTCTTAAACACCACTGTCTTTCTAGTTGCCTGCCCCTTATGTTCATTTGACCATATATCTCATTTCCTCTCTGCTTTTACTGGCTGGTGTGAGTAAGCACAAAATTATCATTTTGTGAAATCACTCCCCTTCAACTATTTAAATGTATTGGCCATCCTACTGTATTCCATAGTACCAGAATACAAAAGTGACCACCCCCTTTCAATCTATCTTGCTGTTATAAAAATAGAGAGTCTCCACTAAAACTTAACTTTTAGACAGGTAAAACTTAAGTTACCTATTTTCACATCTAACTCTTCTAGTGCACACTGCAGTGTTTAGTATAAACCATTTTTTTCATCTTACCTTTAAGCATCTATTGCGAGACCACCAGTTATTGTAGAGCCCACATTCTGCCTCTCAGTAGTCATCTTGGGATTAGTGCTTCTGTTTTCTCCTGGTGAGAGAAGGAGTGCAGTTACATTATTTCCTGGAGACTGATGATCACCAGAAAGCTTAATAACTGCTTTATAGTCGACAGCTTAGAATCTGTGCTTAAATTCTGATCCTGGTGACAGTAGGAGCAGAGCGTATTCTTTTTCCTGACTCTTTCTGGTTGGAGGCTGAGTGTCTGTGCTTAACATACCTGATTGGTCTGGTTGCTATTTAAGGGATCTACCAGAAAAAGGCTACAAACCTGCAGACCCTTGCATCATCTGGGACAAGACTGTGGATCACCAAACAGGCCAAGGCCTGCTTCTCTTTTTGGGATTGGTACTAAAATTAGCTAGTTTTAGCTAGAACTACTTAGTTTTTTTTTAGTTTCAGGCAGCACACAAAACTGTTTCCTTGTGCTCAGCACTTGCTCAGAACTCATTGTAAGCACTAAATAAACTTCAAATTACTACAGCATTCGATTTTCCTCACTTGTCAAGAGGAAAACAGTTCTTAGTACTTAAATTAATAAGCACCTATCCAGGCATGTCCATGGTTCAGCTTTTGGTGTTTTCTCCTGTCCATGTGATGAGTCTGGGCATCTTGGGGCAATGTAGCAATTGCCTCATGTACACCGACAACCCTCTCCTCCTACCACCCAACACTACAACCTGTAAGAGATGCACTTTTTTAGCCAAACTGGAAGACAAGCTCTCTCCAGCCAAGACTGGACTAGACAGTCAAGAGGAGAAGGTTAACACCTGCACCACACCACACTCAACACGTAGTCCTTCAAAACCCACACTACCAAAACCCACACATAGAAACAGAAAGTACATACCCACATTCACAGAGGATCTCAATAAAAATCTGCCCAAGCAAAAGAGACATCCCAAGCTGAAACACAAACAACCCCCAACACTACCCAAATGACACATAGCCCACAAAATCAGTGTGCCACTCAATCTCAGCCCATAAGGCAAAACAACGTACCCAACACACTAGTCATAGGTGACTCTATAGTCAGGCACACTGATGTCCCACTCACTAGGCTAAACAAGGAGAAAGTTACTGTCAGCTGCCTGTCGGTTGCAAGGATCCACCACATAATGCACACATTCATTTCACGCCACAACAAGTACAAATATGACTCTAAAAACACGTACAAAAACCAAAAAGAAACACTTGAAACTTAGAACACCCAGCTCGAAAGTTTCAATCACTTTTTAATACTGTGATCTTCTTCAGAAACAAAAAAATACACAGCCCACTCTTCCTTTTATATTAAAATAATTATCCAAAACAGGAAATGACATATTAATTGATATTGAAATAATTAAATAACATTTTATATATGTATGTATAAACTGTTGTATTAAAAACTTATATGTATAATCACCATATACTCATTCATAAATATAATGACATTGTTTACTAATACTAAAATGGATATTTCTGACCTATCTATACAATAAAAAAATGTTTAAATAAATTTAAATCTTGAAATTCAGTACTTAAAAGAATGTATTGTGTGTAAAGTGGTACCGCAGGGCTTGAGAACAGCCAAATTTCCCAATTGTGTTACACCGGGAGACAATTTAAGTCAAACTTTAATCAAACTGTATAATGAAACTGGCCTACAGATGATGCAGTTATTAATAGAGCACTACGAGAAAGAAATTGTTGAAGTCAAAGAAAACATAAAAAGTTTGGATGAATTTATAAAAAAATCTGTTTCTTTTCCGAACTTTTTAACATTGTATAATGGGGTCGAAGCAAAGGCTGACCGACAGAGGGCCACTATTATTCTTAGAAAACAGTCAAAACTTAGACGGGACATATTGGCTTACGATAACAATCGGGCCTACATTATACAAGAAGTTTCTGAAGGAAGAGATGTAGGGGCCATTGTCAAGAACAACACACCAGTAACAAAGGGGTTTGAAAAAGAACCTGATTTGACCAACATTGTGGTCACTTATGAAAATAAAGTAGGAATAACACCAAATAACAGCACAATTCCCACTACAGTTGTTGCTGGCCCTTCTAAAGTTCAAGTAAGAAACAACAAAGAAGGGAAAACAACCTATGCAGAGGCAGTCACATTCACAGTAGACCAAGGTGGTGCTCCTTTTTTCAAGGAACAGGTGCAGAACAAATGGACTACCAAGTGGTATAATTCCACACACACGAAGGGCAAAGGGAAGGGCAAGAACAGGAGGAAATGGTGAAGGATAGGGACGTCTGTAATTATGAAGTGGACATTTTAAATTTGTCAGACATTTCCCTTTCAAAAGATGCAGAAAAAGTTTTGAAAAAAGGTTTCTCATTTATTCCTATGAACAAAGTTAACATTGGAAAATTGTTGATTGATTTTAGGCTGTATCTAAGAAAATTGAATTTAAGTTATATTAGTACCAACATTAGTGAAACACCTAAAAGATGTAGCACATTTAATCCCCCTTTACAGAGTACATTGCAAGCATTTCAGAATATATGTGAAGGTGAATTTAGAAAAATCCACTCAACAAACAAAGAGAAAAATTTACCCTCGGAAGAGTATTCAGCTTTACAGTTGTTAAGCAATAACACTGGGATAAGAATCATGAAGGCGGATAAGGGTGGTAAAATAGTAATTATGAACACTAAAGATTATGAGAACATAATAGAATCTATGTTAAAGGAAGTAGGTACATACAAGAAAGTAAATTATGAACAAATAAATCAGAGTTATAAGAACATAGATGTCACACTTTTATATATGTAATGTCAAGGAGAGATAGATAGTGACAGCTACAATTTTTTATTGGTTGAACAGCCTAAAATGGCATCTTTCTTTGGCATTCTGAAAATTCAAAATAACGAAGGAATTCCACCCTTTAGACCTATCATCTCAGCAAAACATTCTAAGACTGAGAATATTTCTACTTGGTTGGATGACATATTAAATCCAATTGTCCAACAATCTAAACACTATTTGAGAGATTCTTGGCATATTTTAGAAATTCTGAGAGAATATGTAATAAAAGACAAAAAATTTTGTTTGGTACTTTGGATGTCAAGATTTTATATACTTCCATAGATCGGGAAAAAGGCAGAGTATCTCAGAGAATATTTAAGTGGAAATACAGAGTTCACTGAGGAAAAAATCAACACTATTTGTAGTTTAATGGATCTAATTTTGGGAAACAATTATTTTTTGTTTAAAAAGGTGGTACACAAACAACTTTCAGGTGTAAAAATGGGGGCAAGAGTAGCTCCCGCTTTTGCCAATTTGGTTATGGCCAATTGGGAGTCAACATTTCTTGAGTTACACCCTAGTTTCAACAAAGTAGAGATATACTACAGATATATAGATGATTTGTTCTTTTTGTGGTCAGGAAATCAATGTGAATTTGAGGATCTAGTTAGAGATCTGAATTCCACTATGACTTTTTTGCACTTTAAAATTGGTGGGTTTGGTAAAACCATTATTTTTTTGGATTTAAATTTAGGAATAAACCAAGAAAGAAGGGAATTCACCAGTAAAATTTATAGGAAACCTTATTTCGCCAATCAGTCTTTACATAAAGACAGCCTGCATCCCCCCCATATGAAAAAAGGGTGTCATCAAAGGGCAGATGATATGGTTGAGTAGACTCACTTCAAACAATGATATATTTGAAAAAGAAGTGTCTATTTTAAGATCACTTTTTCAAAATAGGGGGTATGACTCAGACTGAGTTAGAAAAATAGAGAGTGAAGTTAAGTTATTAAGAAATAGTGTGGCCAATCCCATCTTACATTCTAAGGATGTCATGATAGATACAGTGTATCAAAGTAGTTTGGGTGACTCAAGGAGAGAGGTAAATGAATATAGAATTTCATTTCCTATACCAATAGTTAGTGAAATGTGGTGCATCAAAAATATAATAGAAAACAATTGGAGAATAATAATGGGTAACAAAGAGTTAGTGGACATATTGGGATTGGTACCTATATTCACCTACAAAAAAAATTAATATTAAGTATATGTTGGAATCAGGAAAAGAGAAGGAGGGTAGTTCCATTCGTCCATGTACTAACAAAAAAGGTACGTTCAGCTGTAATAATTGTAAACAGTGTAGGTTCATCAGTAATTCATCCTGTGTAACAATAGGACATTCCAAAGAAACATTTTGGGCTAAAAAATACTACAATTGTAACAGCGAGTATGTAGTTTATGTGGCTACTTGTTCAACATGTGGAAATTATTTTATTGGCAAAACTAAAAGATGTCTTAAACATAGGATATATGAGCATTGTTTGGCAATAAAGAAGAAGGATAGAATGAATGCACTATCAAGGCATGCTATGATATGTAATGAATTTAAGAAGTTTGAATTTTTTATTCTGGACAATGTAGAAAAAGCATTATTTGCTGGTGATTTAAACAACATATTAGAATGCAAAGAAGCCTTTTGGCAACGGTTACTAGGTGCAGATAGAGCCCCAGGTTTAAATGAAGTTATTAGTTTAAAATGTTTTTTATTGTATGGATAGGTCAGAAATATCCATTTTAGTATTAGAAAACAATGTCATTATATTTATGAATGAGTATATGGTGATTATACATATACGTTTTTAATACAACAGTTTATACATACATATATAAAATGTTATTTAATTATTTACTCTCCTCTTTAACCCTTCACTTCCTTTCCACTCTTACCCTTCTTTAACCCATCCTTTGTAAACATGCCCTCCCAAATTCTCACCATTACCCGACTCCCCTGCTCCCTTCTCATCTTACTAATTCCTCTTTACCATGCTACTTCCTTCTCTTCCAAATCTCCCCCATCCCACCCTTCTGCTTACACCATCCCATACACTCACCTTCACCCTCCACTACTCAATCACTTCCACTACATATCCTCCTTCCTAATTCCACCTAAACTTCTATACCTTTTCCAGCCCAAAGTCTTTTCCACCTCCACAGACATTTTTAAACCTAAACCACAGCCAATCCCAAACAACGCCCTATTGTACCAACCCAAAAGGCCAAAAGCTGGTGCCAGTAATGCCATAGCCTTATCTGGAGATATCCACCCTAACCCAGGCCCCGGCCTCTATACAAACAACCCCTTCCCTCCCCCCCCTTCCTCCCCTACTACTAACACCCCTTTTCCCCTTTCCTCTACCTCCTCTACTTTCTCTCTTAATACACTTAAGTTCTTCACCATCAACGCTCAGAGCCTCAACAATAAAATCCACCAATTACAAGCTTGGATAAACCACAATCAACCAGACATCTTAGCCATCTCTGAAACCTGGCTAAAACCTTATATTACTGACCCTGAAATCTTACCTCCAGGCTTCCACATCCTCAGAAATGATCGTTTAAATAAAAAAGGTGGAGGCTCTGCTCTAATCTACTCTAACCATCTCTCTCTAATCCCTCTGCAGATCCCAACCCCACATTTCAAAAATACTGAACTAACTGCAGTTCTCCTCAGATTGAATAAACATAAGAATATCTGCTTTATCTCCTTATATATCTCCCCAGGTGACAACATCTCTACCCTTGAAAATATTCTTCACTGGGCCTCAACTGAAATAAAATATGAAACTTACATTCTTGGCAACGTTAATATAGACTGGAATAAAATCAACTCACCTTCCCCTTCTCTATCCATTAACCTATACAACTTCACCCAAGTAATCCATTCAACAGCTCGTCCTAACAAAATCCACCCTCCTGGATCCATCTTGGACTGGATTCTAGTTTCTCATCCCAACAAAATAATTCTCTCAGGCACCATCCCCGATACTTTCAGTGACCATCTCCCTGCCTTCACTCATCTGTCAGCTAATTCCACCCAATTTCATCACCAGTACATTCAAACTCGAAATCTTAGCAACTTTAACCCTACAGTTTTCACAAACACCTTCAAACTAATCAACTGGCAAATCCTTAATACTCTATCCCTAGACAATGCTGTAGAACATTTCAACTCTATTTCCTAGACACTCTGAATTGCCTAGCCCCTCTAAGAAACAAACAAATCAA
The DNA here is from genome assembly GCF_019279795.1 of Protopterus annectens. Taxonomy (NCBI): domain Eukaryota; kingdom Metazoa; phylum Chordata; order Ceratodontiformes; family Protopteridae; genus Protopterus; species Protopterus annectens. The sequence continues at coordinate 900,697,584 of NC_056743.1, forward strand.
AACTAACTCTGCTCCTTGGCTGACAAAAGATACTAAACAAATCATGCATCACAGAGACAAAGCCTGGAAGCATTATCAGAAAAATAAACTGCCTTCTTCCTTCCTCCAATACACCCAACTTCGCAACCAAGTAAAAAAACTAATCATTTTAGACAAAAAAAACTACTATAGTAAACTGCAGTCTAACAAAAATAAGAACACAAAACAATTTTGGAAATCAGTTAACTCCCTTCTACACCCAGGGTCCAAGAATAATCCCTGCCCAGACCCTAGTTTAACTGACAAGGAATTGAGTTCTCACTTCAACACCTTCTTCACAGAATCCATAGCTAATCTAACCAAAACATTCCCAAACAATAATCCACCTCACTTCCTCTCCTCAACACCCAATAACCTTAATAAATGTCTCTTGAATTTCCAGTTCAAACCAGTTTCAACCAGCTTCATAAAAAGGCTCTTATCTAATCTTAAACCATGCTGCAATGCCCCTGACAACATACCCTCCTCCTTCCTCAAATGCGCAGCTGAAGGTATTGCTCTCCCTATTAGTATCCTGATAAACAGATCCTTAAATGAGTCATATGTACCCAAACTCTGGTGTTCAGCCTACATCCTACCTCTCCACAAAGGAGGTAAAAACACCACTATCTCTAATTTCTGCCCCATCGCCCTACTCTCTCCAATATCTAAAGTTCTAGAAAAATGTGTCCAACACCAGCTTTTACCTTTCCTAACACAGAATCACCTACTTACTTCCACCCAACATGGCTTCCGCCCCGGCCATAACACCATTACTGCCTTACTATCCTTCCTTGAAACAGTCAACCGAGCCCGAGACTCTGGACTCCTTGTATCCACAGTACTACTAGATCTTTCCAAAGCCTTTGACACCATCTCCCATACACACCTACTCTTTCATCTCGCCAACCTTAATCTCTCCCCACATACTCTTTCCTGGTTCTCCAGTTACCTGTCTGAAAGATCTCAAGCTGTCAGATGGATGAACTCTACCTCTTCCTTCTTGTCCACACCTACCGGTGTTCCCCAGGGGTCCATCCTCGGACCCATGCTCTTCAACATCTTTATAAATAATCTACACTCTGTCATACCTGACACCACAGTCATCCAATACGCTGATGACTCCACCTTAGTTTGTGCTGCCTCTAACTTTTCTGAACTCCAGACTAAAACACAAATAGCCTTTTCCACCACAGAGAACTGGATGCACCAAAACCATCTCTCCCTCAACTCTAATAAATCCAAAATTCTAATTTTTACCCCTTCCAGAGCTTCCTCATCATTTGACAAAGATTCCTTCAAAGTCCTCAGCCAAACCAACACTGTTATAGAAGTAGTGCCTTCCGCTAAACTACTTGGCATTACCATAGACGAACACCTAAAATTCGATCTCCACATTCAACAAAACATAAAGAAAACCCACCAAAAGTTAGGTATGCTCTACAGAAACAACCAATTTCTTTCCAGCTCCTCTTGGCACACCCTGGCAATTACATACCTTCTACCCTCTCTTCTTTATGGAGCCCCTCTTTTAACCAATCTGTCTATTTCCAACATCTCAAAACTTGAAACTTGCTATAATAAGATCTCTAAATTCACAACCATATCCAAAACCTCAACTCACCACTGCCTTACACTTAAATCTCTAAACTGGCTTGAACTTCCCAACCACTTGGACTCTCTCCAACTAACCACCGCTCACAAACTAATATTCTACCCAGACTCATGCCCTGCCTTAATAAACATCCTTCCACCATACACCCCAAACAGATCTCTGAGATCTGAACACCAAAACCTTATCTCCATCCACAAACCTAAACGTCCTGCCGGCCAACTTCTACTCTCCTTCTCTCTAGGTAAAAAATGGAACTCTCTCCCTCCTTCTCTTAGGACTATACCTAACTCGGAATCCTTCAAGACCCTACTTCTCAAATACCTGTCATCCAAATGGAAATGTTCCTGCTCTCACCAGATATAATTTCCAGGGATCTCTTTCCCTGAGCTCTCCATTTCCTGGCCCTCTCTACCTCCAAGATTTTCCTGACTTTTCTTTCTCCTGACTCCAACTTTTTTTCAGTCTGTAAAAAAAAAAAAAAAAAAACAAACTTTTGCATATCTATGTATTTTTGTTATTTTACTCTGCACTGTATTGCTTTATTATGCTTGCTCATTATGCACATTTTATGTAAATGTATTTCCTGACTGCATGAATCTTACTCTTGTATTATACCATTAACTTTATGTAACCATGTTTCATTGTATTGCTTGTGGAGCTTTTCAGGAATGAATGGACTGCATGAATCTTTACTCTTGTATTTTACCATTAACTTTATGTAACCATGTTTCATTGTATTGCTTGTGGAGCTTTTCTCCCCGGGCCTCCACTGAAAATAGGCACTTCTTGGCCCAGTGGACTTCCCCGGTAATCAAACTGAAATAAAATAAATAAATAAATAATAAAATAATTTCAGTGTCAATTAATATGTCATTTCCTGTTTTAGTTAATTATTTTAATATAAAAGGAAGGGTGGGCTGTGTATTTTTTTGTTTCTGAAGAAGATCACAGTATTAAAAAGTGATTGAAAGCGCTAGTTCTACTTGTCCGAATTTGGTTTATTTGATGAACTTTCGAGCTGGGTGTTCTACGTTTCAGGTGTTACAAATATGACTCTGTCATTGTCCATGTTGGTGTGAATGACCTTAGATGTACCTCCCTGGACTACATGAAAAGAGAAATGGAGGCGCTCTCGGATCTTGTAGCCCAGGCAGGTATGACCCTAGCCCTGAGTAGCATCCTGCCATCGCCCAGAATGATACCACAGTACAAGGACAAAATGATTGACTTCAACAATTGGCTAAGCTTCTGGTATCATTCTAAGGGGATCCAGTATCTGTCTGCCTGACAACATGGTCGACAGACCACGATGCTTTGCCAGAGATGGCCTGCACCTGTCGCCCCTGGGATTCCGGATACTGGCTAAGGCTCTTGCCACCACTATAGTGCCTTTTTTAGGCAAGGTTCAAATGGTAAATTCACCACCATAACAGGTACAAGCAAGCAAACTCTGAGAGTAATGCTACTCAATGCTAGAAGTCTAAACCTCAAAATGCACTCACTCAAGGCACTCCTTAAAATTGAGAACATCGACATCTGTTCAGTGACAGAGACCTGGCTCAAGGCTCCAGAGAGCACACCTGCATTATCAGGCTATAATTCATACCACACCTTTCGGCCACCTAACCTGGACCAAAACACTAAAGGTGGAGGCGTATCCATATTCATTAAGGATATCCACACCTCCAGGCTAGTTGCTCAACATAATGCATCCAAAATTATTCAAGTGCAACTAACACTGGGCAAGACTGCAATCCAGGTTGTAGCTTGTTACAGATCCCCCACCATGCCCCAGGATTCCCACACTTCATTTCTTAAGATACTGGAAAATATTAAGGTACAACCCAATACCTTACTTATGGGTGATTTAACTATCCCACCATCAACTGGGAAAACTGCTCATGTACCAACTCATTTGCTCAACGTTTTCTGGAATTCATAAATTCCAATGTCTTGGATCAGCTTGTCCACACGCCCACCAGGGCAGCAATATCCTGGACCTGGTCATTACTAATATGGGTAACAGGTGTTCCACGCCAGAGGTCAACTCTTCTCTGGTCAGATCCAACCACAAGCTAATCACCCTAAACATCCATATCCCACCCCCACCCCCCATTAAGGAAACCACCATCAAAAAATACTCCAAAGCCAACTTCATGCTTCTTAAGACAGAAGTGGCAAACTTTACAACACCCATGCAAACGGAAAATAGAGGTACGACTGCTGAATCTTACACAAATGCACTGTATAAGCACATACATGAATGCATGGATTGTGCCATCCCCAACATAACCAAGATGCTATACTCCAAAAAAAGAAAGCCAATCTGGTAGTCCCCTGCCACAAACAAACTCTACAACAGAAGGAAGAAGCTGTTGCAAAAAAAGAGTAAAATCCCAAGATTGGAGGAACTCCCTGGTCAGCCTCAGCAAGAAGCTGAGATCCCTCATAAAATCCTCCAAAGCCAGTTATGAAAATAAAATCACCACTGATTCCAAAGACAAAGCATTCTACAGCTATGTCAAGAATCTCAATAGCAACACTCAAATCTGCTCTGAGCTACAGCACAATGGCACTAAATATACAGAACCAACCGATATTGCCAACATCATAGCAGATAGGTTCAGTGCTAACTTTACCCCCCTCTCACCCTCCAAAGGGCCCATCTTAATACTGGAAGAATGCAAAGCCCCTGTAATCATGGATGAACAAGTAAAGACCGCACTCTCCAAAGCCAAGAACACAGCATCCATGAGACCAGACAACATCCCAGGCTGCAAAACGAACTGGCACTCCACCTAAGTACCATGTTCAATCATAGCCTCACCTCAGGCTATGTGCCTACTGAATGGCACACCATGACGGTTATCCCACTCCACAAAGGGGGTTCCACCACAGACCCTGGAAACTACCAACCCATTAGCCTGATGAGCCTGGTCTGCAAGGCCATGGAAAGTATCATCTTGGAGCTTATAAAGAAAGACATAGGTAACCTCCAAACCCTGGACCCCACTCAGTTTGGGTTTGTAAAATTTAGATCATGTCTACTAAACCTGATTGACTTCTTTGAAGCAGTCACTAGAGCCATAGATGAGGGCAAGGTAGTGCACACAGCCTATCTTGACCTCGTCAAGACTTTCGATACTATCCCCCACTCTGGAATTATAGATAAACTCACTAAACTGGGGGTAAATCCCTATGTCACAAGATGGGTGGCCAACTGGCTCACTGACAGAACCCACACAGTAAAAGTAGCCGACTCCAAGTCTGACTTCAGACCAGTGACGAGTGGATTACCACAGGGTTCAGTCCTGGGTCCTCTCCTGTTCGGCATCTACTTTTCTGAAGTGCAGGCCAACACAGAAGGTCTTTGGCTAACAAAATTTGCAGATGACTGCAAACTGGGAGCCATAAAGGAATCACTTAATGATGTAGACATTCTACAAAAGGGCCTCACAGAGACAGATGCTTGGTGTCAAAGTCATGGCCTCAAGCTCAGTGCCAAGAAGTGCATTGTCATCCCCTTTGGGAAAAACATGTTACCCATGAACTACTACATAGGCAGCAGCTCACTAAACACTGAAAGTGTGATAAGAGACCTTGGGACACAGGTGGACAGTAGTCTCTCCTTTGATAGCCACATCGCCACAGTAGTCAGGAAATCCTTCTATGTGGCACACCTCATCACAAAAGGGTTCTCCTCTAGAAAAAAGGAGGTCATTGTTCCTCTCTACTCATCCCTCATCAGACCCATTATAGAGTACAATGCCCCATTTAGCATGTATCTCACAAGACACCTACAACAATTGGAAAGGCCACAGAAATACCTCACTAAGAGGATTACCGGCCTCAACCAGATGTCATACGCAGACCGTCTCAAAAAACTCCAGCTCTACTCCATCGCATATCGCCTACTCAGAGGCGATCTCTGCCTAACATACAAAGCTATGTCAAACCCAGAGCTACTGCACATGTTACACTTAAAGAAATCCCAATCTCTCCGAACCACACGGTCCAGAGACCTAAACCTTGTTACCACAATAAACAGAACATTCTGCAGGGCTAGATTCCTGTCCCAGAGACTTCCCATACTCTGGAACAAACTACCCATTCATGTCAAGCAAAGGTCCTCATTGGCCCTCTTTAAGAAAAATCTTGACGACTGGATGGGAAATTGAAAATTCACCCTGGGAATCACTTCTGCGGCACTGCTTGACAGGGGCACAGGAAAATAATTTTCTTGGGTGGCGAAAGCCAGGGAATCTTTTTGGATAGGCTTATATAGGCCCCAGGGCCGATAGCCTAGTACCCACCTATAGGTTCATAGGTTCATAGGTTCATACTAGGCTATCTGCCCAAGGGCATTTATAAGCCTAGCCCATAGTTATGTGGCTTTCGCCACCCCTTTAGTTTGAATAAAAACTATGCCTATCATTTTTCTGTGCCTCTGTCAAGCAGTGACACTGAAGTAATCCCTGGGGTATATCTGTGATCTCCCATCCATTGGTCAAGATTCCTCTTGAACAAGGCCAGCGAGGTGCTCTGCCTCACATGTACCGGGATTTTGTTCCACAGCATAGGGAGTCTCTGGGTGATGAATCTGTCCCTCCAGCACGTTCTATTTATAACCGTGTCAAGGTTTAAGTCTCCGCCTTGTGGTTCTGAGGGATCTAGATTTTTGAGGTGAAGCATATTCATCAAATCTGGGTTTGACATGGCCTTATATGTCAGGCACAGGTCACCTCTGAGCAAGCGGTATGAGACTGAATAAAGCTGGAGTTCTTTCAGTCGGGCAGCATAAGACATATTTTTGAGACCCTTTATCCTTTTGGTGAGGAACTTTTGGGGCCTTTCAAGCTGCATCAGGTGTCTGGTCAGATACATTCGAACGGGCATTGTACTCAATCATAGATCTAATGAGTGATGAGTACAGGGGACGATGACCTCCCTTGATCTAGATGTGAATCCCTTCATGATCAGGTGGGCGATATAGAAGGTTTTCCTAACTACTTTAGCAACATGAGTGTCAAGCGAAGACTACTGTCAACTTGGGTCCCCAGATCCCTGATGACTTTTCTGTGCTCAGTGGATTGTCACCTATATGGTAGCTAGGGGTAACCTTGTTTTTCCCGAAGGGTATGACTATGCATTTTTGGCGTTTAACTTCAGGCCATGGCTCTGGCACCAGTTATCCGTTTCTGTGAGGCCCTTCTGGAGGATATCTGTGTCAGATGTGCTTTGACTATGGCCAGTTTGCAGTCATCTGCAAACTTTGTCAGCCATAACCCTCCTGTGTTTGCTTGTACTTCAGAAAAGTAGATGCCGAACAAGAGTGGACCCAGGACTGAGCCCTGTGGGACACCACTTGTGACAGGCTTTGAGTCTGACATGGCTCCAGCAACTCTGACCCTGTGGGTTCTGTCGCTAGCCAGTTTGCAACCCATCTTGTGATGTATGGGTTTACATTCAAGCTGATGAGTTTTTCGATGATACCTGAGTGGGGTATTGTGTCAAGGCCTTTGCCAGGTCGAGGTAGGCTGTATGGACTGCCTTTCCCTCATCAATGGCCTTGGTGACTGTCTCGAAAAAGTCAACCAAGTTTAAGAGGCAGGATCTGCCTTTGACAAAGCCAAACTGGGTTGGATCCAAAGTCTGCAAGTTCCCTATGTCTTTATTTATGAGTTCCATTATGATCCTCTCCATGGCTTTGCAGATAAGGCTTGTCAAGCTAATGGGGCGTAATTTCCAGGGTCTGTGGAGGCACCGCCTTATGAAGTGGGACCACAGTCGCCGTCGCCACTCCTTGGAATGTATCCTGAGGTGAGGCTAAGATTAAACAGCTGTCCTAACTGTGGGTTTAATTCCTCGTTGAGTTCATGAAGCACACAGCCGGGGACACCATCCGGTCCCATGGATGCTGTGTTTTTGCCTTAGTGAGGGCAGTTCTCACCTGGGCGTTGGAGATGTTTGGGGGCTACAATCCTCTGGAATAGATATCTCTCCTTTTGGGGAGGGGAGAAGTTTGCACTGAACCTGTCAGCCAGTATGTTAGCAATGTGTGTAGGTTCAGTAATTTTCACATCATTTTGAACTAATTCTGAGCATATCTGGGAGTTTCCTCCTAGGTTTCTAACATAGCTAAAGAAGGCCTTATGATTGTCTTTAGAGTCCTTGGCGATTTTTCTCTCAAAATTTGCCTTGGATGATTTTATGAGAGCTCTTAGTTTTTTACTTATAATGATCAAAGGTGTCTTACCTTTCAAGGATTTTGCTCTATCTTGTAGTAGCTTCCTCCTTTTGTTGTAGAGCTTGTTTATGGCTGGGGTCCACCAGACTGGACGCTTGCCTTTGGTACAGAGAGTCTTAGTTTTGTTTGGGATTGCCTGATCCATGCAGTCCTGTAGGTGCTGGTAGAAGGCATTTGTAAGTGATTCAGCGGTTTGAGTAATGTTTACCACTGGCTCAGGGGCCTTAAAGGAGACCACACTAGTTTTTAGAAGTGAACCTATAATATAACCTATAATATAACCATGTAACCATTTGGTAGTTGTGTCTTAAACAGCTGCTCTTCAAAATTCAAATGCAAACAGTTAATAATTCATCAATACTGCACAAATAAATAAACCACCAACTGCAAGCTTTAGAATTGTATAGTAAAACTAATTTACTTAAAATAAATTAAGCAATAGAATTTGAAAAAGGCAAATGCACAAAAAGTAAATATCTGTACAGAAAATAATGAAAAGTTTTAGACAAATCGAAAAAGAAAATACTAGCTACAGCAAAATGATCTTACTCCTATCACTAACTGGAGATTACTATAATCTAACTACTACTTTTTTCAGTTGTTAAACAGTTATAAGTGCTCATAGGCAAACTTCAAAAGACTGAGCTCACTGACTCTGAGAAAGCAGGCTGCATTCTCTTTTCATGTAAAATCATTTATTGCTTTGTCTTGTTTAAAGTACATGAATTCCAGAGACTAAATAAAAGGAAAAATAGCAGTTTTTACTCAGCATTTCCTTGTGGTTAAGAGTTTCAAATCTACGCAGCATTCCCATCAAAGAGGAAATTACAGTAGCCCTGGCTCAGCACTTCCTGCCAGTTAAAAGTTTCAAATTTAAAGAGCAGTCCAAACAAAGAGGAAAGTTACAGAAGGTTAGAAGTTTCATACCATATATGCTTTTGTTTGTTTTAAAGTAAGACAGCTTGGAAGACATAGAGTTCTATTCCAAATGAGACAATACAGCTTTTGACAGTGTGTGTGTGTGTGTGTGTGTGTGTGTGTGTGTGTGTGTGTGTGTGTGTGTGTGTGTGTGTGTGTGTGTGTGTGTGTGTGTGTGTCTGAAAAACAGTTCCATTTTAGTTTGCACAACTAGAGTTTTTACTAAACGAACTATAAATTTCACACATCTTTCCACATTTTACATCTTTGCTGCCTGTTAATGGAAACCATTTACAAGCTTCATACATCTCTAGACCAAAGGCAAGAGGCCAGAGCTCCTTTCTGTGATTATTTCTGTTAACGTTCTCCATACCTTTCCACAAGTATGATACCCTCCATTCTCATTTTCATTTTTCTGTTTGTTTATATCCATACTAAGAAGAGTATGCTCACTTAAATTATTAATTCCCTTAACTCTTACTTATATTTTGTCTTGTATCACTTAATGCACTCTACCTTATATCTTTCTAGAATGCTTATTCAGAATTTTTTTTAATTCCTAGTATCTTATACAAAGCATCAGCATGCTTTAAAAATCCCTGGCAATCACATTTGTCTAGTACTTCAAAATAATCATTTTGCCTCTACAGTTGCCAAGTACACTACCTTTGCTTGGTAACCTACTAAATCTTCAAACTTTAAATTGGAAGAAGACAGATATTCGTTCTTGATTTTATCAGAAATGTCAGAATCTTAATAACCGTCTCATCAGTATTCTGCTAGTGCTGTATATTATTTTATTGTAATACTGCCAACAATGCAAGAATAACCATTCATTACTTTGCAGTCTATTAAACCTTAAATACATTAGTTTCTTTCTTTCTGTATTTTTTGTTTGTCCTGGCTCGGATCAGCATTCGAATTTGATTTAGTTGAAAATTTTGTTTAAATGCTATTCTACATATCTTGCAGCATCAGCAAATGTATCTATACAGTTGTTCATTTTAACTAAACCTGATTTTGTTTTCAAACTTCAAACATATGGTCTTCGATCATATGGGTCGCAAAGTTTTAAGATTCAAAATTCTGAAGGGGACCCATATATATATATATATATATATATATATATATATATATGATCATAAGAAGTTACTAGGCTATTGCCCTTGAGGCCCTTACAAGCCTACCAAGAATTTAGTCCATGTTCCAACAAGTTAGCACCCTATGCCACTGTCCAAGCAAGGACACAGGTGGAATCCCAGGGGTGTATTTTCTGTTCCCCATCCAGTTATCCAGGTTGCACTTAAAAAGGTTTAATGAGGTACTCTAGTTTATGTGGTGAGGGAGTCTATTCCCCAAAAGGGGGAGTCTCTGGGACACAAATCTGTCTTGCCAACAAGTCCTATTGATGTCACAGACCAGGTTGAAGTCACGCGTGTGGGTTACTCGAGAGGAGCTTAACTTGCGGATATGCAGCAGTCTTATCAGGGCAGGGTCTGAGATTGCTTTGTATGCAACAGAGGTCACTTCTAAGGAGTCTGTAGGGAGACTGAGTAAAGGGACATGGCTTTTAGCCTATCTCTGTAGGGTAGATGCTTGAGGCCCTGGATTCTCTGGGTGAGGAACCTCTGTGGTCTCTTCAGCTGCTGCATGTGCTTTGTGAGGTACATGCCGAAAGGGGCATTGTACTCAATAATTGGTCTTATAAGGGAAGAATACAGGGATGTTATGACCACCTTGTCCCTGGATGAGATACCCTTACTAATGAGGTGGGTCATGTAAAAAGCTTTCCATACAATGGAGGCAATATGGTGGTCAAAAATCAGTTTGCTATCAACTGGGGTGCCCAAGTCCCTCACGACTGATTGCATGCTTAGTGCCTTATTATCAATGTGATAATTTGTGGGGATGTCACTCTCCCCAAAAGGGATGATGATGCATTTTTGGCATTCAGTTTGAGGCCATGTTTCTGGCACCAGTCACTTGTTTGTGTGAGGCCCTCTTGGAGGATGTCCACATCACTAGGAGAAATGATGACAGCACCCAGCTTGCAGTCATCTGCAGACTTGGTCAGCCATAGCCCACTAGATTTAGCCTGCACCTCTGAGAAGTATATCCCAAACAGCAGAGGCCCCAAGACCAATCCCTGAGCTACACCACTTGTTACGGGTCTACTACCTGAGGTGGCTTCCCCTATTGGTACACTGCTTGTTACGAGTCTACTACCTGAGGTGGCTTCCCCTATTTTGACTAGGTGGGTACTATCAGTGAGCCAGTTTGCTACCCATCTGGTAACATATGGATTGATGCCTAGTTGAGAGAGTTTATCTATTATACCTGAGTGGGAAATAGTCAAAATCCTTGGCCATGTCAAGGTAGGTGTTGTGCACTATCTTCCCCTTGTCTATGGCCTTGGTGACTGTCTCAAAGAAGTTGACCAAATTTAACAGGCATGACCTTCCCTTGACAAAACCAAACTGTGTGGGATCAAGTGTCTGGAGGTTGCCAATGTCTTTGTTAATGAGGTTCATGATAATCTACTCCATGGTCTTGCAGATCAGGCTCATTAGGCTGATAGGTCTATAATTTCCTGGATTTGGTGGATGCTCCACCTCTGTGCAAAGGGATTACAGTAGCTGTCCTGGGATGAAGCCATTATTAGGCTTTGGTTGAATAGGGTGCCTAATGGTGCTGCAAGTTCCTGCCTGAGTTCATGTAGGAGGCAGCCCGGGATGTTATCAGGTCCCATGGAGGCTGTATTTTTTTGCCTTTGAGAGGGCAGTGATAACTTGCTACCAGGAGATAAGGGGAGGGGGGCAGGTACTGGGATGTCCTGTTTTACTGATGGGGAGGAGTGAAGAGACAGAGGAGTGATGTTTTCACTGAACCTGTCTGCCAGCAGGTTGGCTATATCTACAGGGTTTGTGTATGTGGTGTCCTTGGCCACCAGTTCTGAGCAGATCTGGGTGCTTCCCTTGAGACTGTGGTCATATGTGAAGAAAGCCTTAAGATTGTCTTTAGTAGATGTGGCCAGTTTGCACTTGAAGTTTGCTTTGGAGGATTTCACTAGTGCTCTTATTTGCTTGTTCAGGCTAAGGAGAGAATGCTTCCAATTACACACCTGCTCCTTCTTGGTCCTGGACAGCAATTTATTTCCTTTTTTATAGAGTTTACTTATTGTAGATGTCCAGCAGATAGCTTTCTTGAGGAGGAGGATTTTGTCCTGTCTGGTATTCCTGATTCCATGCAACTATATAAATGTTCATATAGTACGTTGGTGTAGGTTTGGACACATGTGCCAGTTCCTGTGTAGAGGGAGGGGGCTGTGAAGCTGTTTATACCTTCCCTCAGGAGGTTGTAATCAGCTTTGGAGAAGTTTTTTTGTTTGATCCTAGCTGGGGGGGGGGGGGGGGGTCGGGGGAGATGGTGACTTCGAAAGTGACTGCTTTGTGGTCGGATCTTACCAGGGATGCTGACACTGTAGGGACGCTGCATTGGTTACTCATGTTAGCTGATATCAAGCCCAAGATATTTTCACCTCTTGTGGGGGTGTCAACCAACTGATCCAAGGCATTTGCATTGACAAAAATCAAGGAATCTCTGGGCATTTATGTTTTGGCATGAGTATTTCTTGCAGTCTATGGTTGGATAGTTAAAGTCGCACAGGATCAGGGTAAAGGGTTGAATTTTGATAGATTCAAAGAGGTCCAGATAGGCAGAGTGGGCATCTTGAGTCAGAGTTGGAGGCGTGTAGCTAGCTATAATTTGACTAGGGGTCTTGTCAATTGTTAACTGCACCTGGAGTGTTTTCTGTGCACCATACTGTTTGACCAGCCCAGAGATGTGTCTTTTATATGTATTGCAACTCCACCTCCTTTTGTTTTGCTGCCCACGGTTTGGGGTCTGAATGAATGATAGGATGAGTAACCTGGTATGCATATATTTGACAAATAAAGGACTGTTATTTAAAGTACAGTTTTTCAGACAATGACCTTACAAGTAAACATTCCCAGAAATACCACACTACTGCTGCTTGAATGAAGCAGAGTTTAGGGATTAAAACAAATCCTTTCTTTTCCCCGGCAAAACCCACAGATCTCCATACTTCCTATATGTGGGAAATGCCCCATAATTTCTGACTTTGCTGTTTGACATAACCCATTAATAGTTACACCTTAATCTAGATCAAGACTGTCTTCCTGTTTTTTGTGACTTCTGACCTTTGTCCTTTTGAAGAAATAAACTTTATCAATCTTCATGTGATTTCAGTCATAGGACTACTGAACATAGAATTAAACTTTGAAATGCATGCCTACTGCCATTTAACAGTTGCAGCTAAGGAAGCATTTTCTTGCCTAGCTTTCCTTGATTTTTAAGACTGCAACAACTAAAGTTAGTTGGGTGGATCTTATTGGGGAAGGCCTGCCTTGTGCTGTTGTAGATGGAGCTACAATGGACAGGAGAAAAGAAGTTGGAGATATGTGACTTTAAGCTTTGCCTCAGAATGTGCAGACTGTTATCAATTTTTTCAGCAGCGTTCTGTAGCTTGACCTATTGATCTGCCTCTGACAAATGGCCTCCTCAACACTTGAAGCAGACTGTACAGTTAGAAAAAACAACAACACGATCATGAGCCAGATGTGTATTTTCTACTTCCTAGACAGACAGATGTGTCATTTGTTCACATGCCTTAGCAATATGAGCACATCCAGCCTGCTGCCCTTTTTCTCCCTAATTAATAAAATTTTCTACAGTTAATAAACAATACCTGATAAGTTGCCATCTGTAAAGACCTTCCATATTGTGTATTTTAGTTTTGATTTTTGCCTTGTTGTGTAATTGGGGGTACAGATTTGTGGGCAGCACTCTTTCTGCTTTCATCTGAGCTGCAGCTGGTGGCAGAATGCCTTCTTAGTCTGCAAGAAGCAAATCATTGAATCTTCACTAGATCTATAACTGTTTAATACTGTGATGCAGTCTCTGCATTTTATAATATGCTCTGTTTGTTGTACATTGTCTGTCTGATGGGTGTCATTGATCAAGGCTCACACACGGCCTAATATTGATGTCAGTGAACTTCGTATTTCTCCAGATATATAAGGCTAAATAACTTAACTTTTAAGAAACAATTAAAGAACTATTTCAAATCTCACTGGCTTTGCCCTTGCTCAAATCCTGACTGACCCCAGCATCCAACTTCCATTATAGTTCCCTCCTTTGCCTGTTGCTATACATCCATCTTTTCTACTTGTCTCCCTCATTATTACTCCTCCTCCTCTGCAGCTCTCCTGGCATCCACATGGATATTACTATTCCTATGATGTCACTTTCTCATTTACACTAGATATATTACTGCAACCTGTTATCTCACCTTCTATTTAAACCTTGTATTTTGATTCCTACTGTACAAGTCTGGGTCTTTAAATTATTTGCTCTGGCACAAAATGTTTATTATATCTGTTAATATTGTAAATATTGTATAGACTCTAGTGTCTGTTTATTTTTTTCATTACAATTCCTGCTACTGTAAAGAGTATGGGATTAGGGATCTCCGTTGTATTTTTTTCTGTTAAATTGCTACTGTTCTGTTAAATTGCTGGAATAGTTCTGTAGTTACTTACATTTTAGTCTCTTAATGTGCTGTTTTATTTACTAGTATATAGTGGAGCTTTTCTCCTCGGGCCTCTGCTGAAAATGGACATGTATCCAGCCAGACTAGCCCGGTCAACAAATGTAAAATAAATAAAAATAAAAAATAAAAATAAATAAATTAACCCCCAGTTATGTATAAAATATAACTTACTCAAAAGTATGAATGACATTCAAGTTCATATATTTAGCCAGAGGGTATGGGGCAATGACCCCATCTTAGAAATTGTTGCTTTTTACAGTCAAAATACTTTGGTATTTAATATTTGGTGTATAGTTAAACAAAGTCAATGTTTGGTTACCTAAGTTTCAATCAGGTGACATGTTACCATTGTACCGGCAACAGATTCCTCACTACTAAGGTACCATGCTTTTATTTTGCAGCCTCAGTATTTCCATTCTTCTTGAAACTGTTTATTTATTTATTTGCTGACTCTTTGGTCCTCTTCCTCATCTTCTCATCTGACTCCCTACAGCTGCTGGTGCAGCTCTTTCCTTTACTGATTTATATGGCATAAGTGATTCAGAATCTGCATTTCATGTCTTCATCTTGTGTTATATTCTTTTTATTCTGATGTTATGGGGCTGCTTTATTGTCATCTGGCTACCTTACCACGACCCATGTACTGCTCTTTAGAGTAGCATGGCAAGTTAAACATCTAATCTTTGAATATTCTGAGCTGCTAGTCTCACTGTTGGCTGGCTGGCTGACTGGAGCAGATGCCTCATAACTTCATACTTATTTTCTGCATTACAGTGTTAAAGCCAAATGTGCCATTTCAACTACAGACCAGACCTGCTGCTCCAACACTTAGACTGTGGAGCAGATGAAAGCCTGCCAGTGGTGCACTAATCATGTGACATCATTAATGCAGTGCACTATGGGAGGGCTCTGTATGATCCTCATTCTGTTTCCTCAAGGATCAGATTTGTTTATCAAAGTGATGATACAAATCATCGCTGAAAATATTTCTGCAGACATATAAACAGCCTTAATGTCGTCTATGTGTGTTTTCTTTTCTTCTGCTTCTTAGAGCACCACCTGTACTTATGCAATTAGAACACAAGGGTCCTAACCTTACCTTTGGCTACCATGTCTCTACAGTGGTTTGCCTCCAGGAAAAAAAAAGAAGTTATAACCTTCCTGTACTCTTCCCTGATCATGCCAATAACTGAGTACAATGCCCCTTTTACTATGTACGTTTCTAAGCACCTGCAGTAACTGGAGAGACCACAAAGGTTCCTCACAAGGAAAATTCAAGGTCTTCAGCACCTGTCCTAAGGAAATTGTCTGAAGCACCTGCAGAAGTCACTGTCACTTTATTCTGTTTCATACAGACTACTTAGAGGTGATCTCTGCCTTGCATACAAGGCAATCTCTGACCTGTTGTTACTGGAAATGCTGCATATCAGTAAGTCAAATGGTACACAGGTTACTCTATCTAATAGCCTTAATCTGGTATGTGACATTAATAGAACCTGCTGGAGGGGCAGATTTGTCTCCCAGAGGTTACCACACCTTTGGAACAGACCTCCACTTCATGTCAAACAGAGCAACTCATTGTCCCTCCCTCTTCAAACACAATCTGGATGATTGGATGGGTGACCATAAATTCACCCCAAGGGTTCCACCAGTGTTGCTGTTGGACAGGGACAATAGGTGCGGATCGTGAAAATAAGGGTAAGAACTTGGCTAGGATTGTAAGGGTCCTAGGGCCATTAGCCTACTAACTTCCTATGATCCTATGTTGCACTGTTGCATGCTCTCAGTGTCATTGTTCTTGTGGAGACTATATCCTGCTTTTGATCTGCTTTTGAAGGACATTAACTAGAAAGAAGAATAAAGTGTGGTTACTAAGAACTCAGTTACATTTATTATTAGAAATAAAACAAACAGAACACTCATGACCAAGCACTTCTTCAGTCTGAAAAAAATGACTGATCTGATTCATTATTAAATGCAATATCACAAACAAGCCACCTAACAAAATTTGAAAAAGTACACGGATTCCATACAAGAAAAAAATCATAAGGTTAGAAATCTTGGACTATTAAAGTCTGTTTCTTATACTTAGTGGAGAGCTTTGCCAGGTGAATAAAGCAATGCCCAATCTGATGCCTCTTGAGTTTATACTTGACTGGACTTCAGACCAGCTCATTCTTAAAATATACTAATGGGGGAGTTAGCACCAGATCAGGGAATCTTTTATTAAAAGTAAATATAACAATAGAAAACAGGACTGCTGGGATTTGTGTTTGAGCACTAAAAGTTAGGCATTGAGGATTGGAGCATGCTCAATTCCTAATTTCACATCCCTTGGGTGAGACATTAAACTGAGGTCCTGGCTGCCTGAGTTGCTGCAGCCTGGCTAAGTGTTAAAGATACCGTAAGACTTACTGAAAAGAAATCTTTTGGCCTAATGCTCAGTGATTATCACTTTCAGTATAAAATTATACTGCTCGATCTATATTTTGTACCACCAATATTTACCAAGGAACTAGTCATGGTGGCAGAGGTACTGCAGTAGAAGGAACTCCATGTGTTCTCCTATGCGAATGACTACCCCTGGTGGGTGTTCTCCTATCGGAGTGACTGGCTCCTGGTGCACCTAATGAAGGACTCCTTGTGGTGTAACTAGAGTTGATATCTCCATGACTGAGGGTAGCAGTAACACTGATGAAGCCCACTGTGTTTATAAAAGCTCTCTTCATTAGCATGGAGCTGAACATTCTTCAGTAGTAGAAATTTCTGTTCATGGAGAGGCCTCTGGTCATGGTCTTGGCAACTTGCATGAGAGTGCAGTGGAAGGTCCAGTCTAAAGATGTCCTGCTTTTTCTGTGGCTGATTGCCACTGTGGTCTTCCTGGTGTGTTTCATACTGGCTGAGGATTCAGGTGCTCCAGTTGACTATGAGGTGCCAGTAGCTGAAGGATCACCACATGCTTTTGGAGCTTCTCTGGGTTTCAGATCCCTGCTGCTTGGCCCTGGAGTAGTTGACAGCACCCATCAGTATAAAGGGGTGTGTCTATTTCTCCACAAAATGCAGCCTGTCACCAGTCCTCATGGCAGACACTTCAGAACTTGCCTGGGGGGCCAGTCTCAACCTTGCACTGGTTCAGTGCAAGGAGTAATTTCTGGTCACGATTCCTCACATCAGCCATTTAACACTACATGCAGTCTTCATAGCCTTCAAGACTGCCAAAGAAAAGCTGATTGCAGAGCTTCTTCTAATACAGTCCATCGAAGTATCCATCATGTGGCATCTAAACAAGTCATGTATAATGCAGTTGTACCATTGTGCAGAAAGGCAAAGAAGATCTAACATTTGGCCATAGACAAAGGCATCATCCCATCAGCAGTTCTCATCTCAGGCAAAGGGAATATGCAGGTGGACGTAAGCAAGTGCTCCTTCATCCTTTCCTGGAACTAAGGATTAAGGTGTCATGACAGATTCAGATATTCTCTAATTATGGAACCCTGGATATCCACCTGTTTGCTAGTCAGAAGGAAAAAGAGAAGTATTTTATTGGCATGCATATTACAGTAGGAAGACATATATACATTACTGCATGTCAGATATTAGTGAATAAAATAATCCCCATAAACACAAGTGTGATGCTGCACTTAGATGCCTCAATGTCTTTTTGCTAAATGGGAAAACTGTCTGACACTGAGGAAAAGCACCAGTGGCAGCCAGTGGTCTGCTGTATAAGGGCTAAAAAGTTAAAAAGAAAAAAAAAAGAGGAGAATGCACTTCTCCTTCAGTTTTGCATGGAACACCAGGTCCAGGGACAACAGTGCTGGAGATTTAGAAGGTGACGTGACAACATCTGGCTACCTAAGTAATTGATTTTAGCTCTAGTTATATCTCTGACTCATCTTCATGGTTTGGTGCAACTTTTTTTTTCTTTTTTATCTTTTGTTTGGCTGGATAGATTATCTACTACAGACTTATTTTACGTCCTTTGCTTGAAATAGTGAAATGCCATTATATTATTGTCTCAGCTGTCTATTTGCCATGCATTTGACATACTTCTCAACCTTTTAGTGCAAGAACTCTGGACAAAGCCTAAAATAATGGGGGGGGGGGGGCAAAGGCTCAAAAATAGGGACATATTTAAAATACTGCTCTTCTAAACTTAGAAAATTGTTATAATGATAGGATTTTATTTTTGCAGGTATTTCATGAAAGACATGAAGTCTGAAACTTGTAAGTCATTATTTAATGACTTCAACCCTTATTGATTTGCCAGAATAAAACACAAATTTCATTAGGAACAGATCCAAAATATGAGGCAAAAATCTGGATATTCTGTAAAAATCTGGACAGTTGAGAAGTATGCTTTGACTACTTTTTCATCTCAATTTCTCAAAGACATCAATCCTGGTACATTTGACATAAAGTTTTACAAGAAACAACTATGTTTAGATGGCTGTGTAGCACAGAGTGATGCAGCCAGGACTGTTACCCAGATGACTAAAGCTCAGTTAGTGAACACAGGAACTGGAGGAGTTGGGCCAGGTCCAGGTCGTTAACAGCTCTCGTTTTTTGGGATGATACTTCACTTTACTATTGCGAAAGTCTTACTGTCCAGTGATGGCATTCTTTTTTAGTGATCAGGCTGTGTTTGAAAACTAATGTGGTTACTTCATCTATCTTGTAGCCAGGCAGTACAGCTGGAAAATTGTATATTGATGAGCTCACTTGTGTCTGGGCTTCTGCTTCTAATTGTCATCATGACCTATTGTATCAGTTAAACAGGACCGGTTTCATGGATTGCATACCTGAAATGTTGGCCTGTCTTTGGTTATCTGCTAAACAGGACACTGATATTTTACAACTTTCACTGCCTTAAGTATGATTCTTTACCATGTGATAGTTATATTTTATATCCAAACTAGTTATTTACATTTCAGCTTGTGACTCCAGTCTCTTGTTATCCAGCAACGTTTTAAGTAGGTTGTTGCACTCTGTTTTTTTTTAAATTTTCTGTGAAATATTTAATTCTTACATGTAGTGCTTTCATTTATTCTACATTTCATCATTTTCTATTATTTTACTTCACCTTATTCACTACTTTACTTAGTTTTACAGCACATGGATAATAAGCATTTTAATAAAATGAATTTGAAATTCGCATATTCTCCATCCATTTAAAGGAGATATTTTTGTATGTGTTTAGCTATTTGATAATCATTTAAAATTTTCGGATCTGTTTCAGTGAGTCCTGAAATATGAAGAGTGAATTGCTGAAAAAACAGGCTTGCAAATAACAAGCCCAAGACAGCCATTTCTTCAAATGTTCCCTTTTTGCCAAGGCAGCGTAGATGGCTTAGTGGTAACTTGCTGTGGCTATGGTATGCATGGTCCTAGGTTCAAGACTTGCAAGGGCTGATTATTTTGTGGGAGGTTGGCATAATGGTTAAGGTATTTACCCTATGTACACAAGGTACAAGGTTTGATTCTCACATGGGGTAATTGGCTAGGCTTAAAATGTCCCATGAGGCAGTTAGCCTAGTATCTTCTTCTTCTTTCGGCTTTTCCCGGTTAGGGGTTGCCACAGCAGATCACCTGCCCGCTCATGATTGCAGTGGAGTTTTACAGTGTCGAGTTGCCAGCCCGGTGCCCAACCTTCCACTGAAGGCAGTGGGCAGTCATCACTAAATCCAGTCTTGGGAATTGACTAACATTTCTATGGTATTACACTGGGATGAAACAGCAAGGCTTAAAATGACCTCCAGGTCGATAGCCTAGCAATCTGCTATGATCTCCTATGATCCTATAGATATATACCAACACCTAGATCACCATACTTTCATAGATTCAGCCTAGTATGAACCTATGAAAGTATGGTGATCTAGGTGTTGGTATATATCTATAGGATCATAGGAGATCATAGCAGATTGCTAGGCTATCGACCCGGAGGTCATTTTAAGCCTTGCTGTTTCATCCCAGTGTAATACCATAGAAATGTTAGTCAATTCCCAAGACTGGATTTAGTGATGACTGCCCACGTCCAGGAGGGTTGTGGGCACTATTCCTGGTAAGAATTTACGGTTCCCCATCCACTCATCCAGGTTCCTTTTGAACAGTGTCATAGAGGTGCTCTGTTTCACATGAATTGGTAGCCTGTTCCAAAGATATGGCAGTCACTGGGAAATAAATCTGTCCTCCAGCATGTCCTATTTAAGTTGAAGGCCATATTTAGGTTCCTGGAATGGATAGCCGTTGTCTCGTTTGATTTGCAGCTATACAGCAAGTTCATTAGGTTTGGGTCTTGAATTGCTCTTTAGGCCAGGCATAAGTCACCCCTAAGAAGTCTATATGATACAGAGTATAGTGACAGGGACTGTAGTTGGTCCATGTAAGGCACATGGTGGAGTCTCTTGATCTTCCCTGTTAGAAACCTCTGAGGTCTCTCCAATTGCTGCAGGTGCTTTGTATGGTATATGCTGAATGGGGCATTGTACTCAATTATGGGCCGAAAAAGTGCCAAGTATAGAGGGATTATAACATCTTTTGCTCTTGAGGCAATGCTTTTACTAACTGAGCATGCTAAGTAGAAAGCTTTCCTTACTACAGCAGACAGATGGTGCTCAAATTTAAGGTCGCAGTCATCTTGTGATCCTAGGTCCCTTACCACTTCATGGGTACTTAGGATATTGTTGTTGATTTGATAACGTGAAGGGACATTGTTTGTGTCGAAGAGAATGATGATGCATTTCTTTGCATACAGTTTGAGACCATGACTAATACACCAGTCGTTGGTCTACGTGAGACCCTCCTGGAGTACACTGACATCATTTGGGGATTCATTGATTGCACCTAGTTTGCAGTTGTCTGTAAACTTGGTGAGCCACAACCTCTTAGTTTTGACCTGAACGTCTGAGAAGTATATACCAAACAGTAGGGGGCCCAGCACTGACCCCTGTGGCATCCCACTGGTAACAGGTTTGCTTGTTGATATGGAGTCACCAATATATATATATATATATATATATATATATATATATATATATATATATATATATGGATGTTTGGGCTGGCAGGTGTGGTGGTTTTCCCTCCTGCAGAAAACAAATAGAAAACAAATACAAAGGAGAGATGCGAGATGAGATGCGATGCTCACTATTTACTCTTCCCGTCATTTCCTGTCTTTTTTTGCTTGGCGACATTTGCAATAGGGAGCTCTACTATTCCTTGACGCTGTACCTAATCAAAAATTTCAGGAAATAAAGTTGAAGCTTTACCTTTGCACCATTTGGTAATTAAGAAGGACATAGTTTCAGGCTTAAAGGTTTCTGATAATACAGCAAACCTCCTAGTGAAAGCCAAGGAAAAACACTGTATAGGTAGGAATAAGTAACTTTACTTACCTTAAGTCCTACACCTGCTGTAGAACGTCTGGTACAACTGGATCTGCAAGCTGGGTGTCAAAAGTCACTGAAGCTGCCAGAAAGTCTTGCACCAGATAGATGCATTCTGACAAGTAGAGGAAGTTCTCCATTTGGTATCCAATATCTCCTCATCTGGTCAGTATACAGGCATTCCTGACTATGTTTGGCATCCCAAGTAACACCACCATATGGTACCCACCTGTTAACGTAACAGCCTGTAAGCTGGTAAGCTGTTATACTGTTTTTGTTAAATGTAGAAACAAGTTATAATGCAACAAATTAATAGCTGACTGCTGCAAATAAAGGAAAATAACAATTTGAGAGTTTACAAGCTGTGAATCTGTTCACCATTCCTCCTACAAGTTAGCACTCAAGACAGGTTCTGTTCCAGCCGCCCTTCCTATAGCTCTGTTTCTGACTTATTTCATGTACCTTTATTTTTTGATCTCAGTAGTACATAACCAAATAAAAGTATACCTGTTAGTATGTTTTGTCCATTATGACCTTGTGGATGACAATACTGTGACCCAGTCTTGACTAGTCAAACAGTAACTTAAAGGGTTTCTAGATTTATAGCCTTCTTGAAGAACTTCTTTCCTCCTTGGAAATTGACCTTTAGGTTTATAGATTAGTACTAGGCTAACTGCCCTTGTGGACCATTTTAAGCCTAGACAATTACTCCATATGAGAATCAAACCCTGCACCTTGTGTTTGTAAGGTAAATATCTTAGCCGTTATACCAAACTCCCCACATGTAAATAGGTTCATAGATTTAAACTTAGACAATTAACCCAACTGAGAATCAAACCCTGCACCTTGTGTCTGTAAGACAAATATCTTAACCATTATGCCAACCTCTGGTTCAGCTGCTATAAGCTTTGTCTTTTTAGAAAATAATGTTCTTGGAAGTTATCACTCCTCGTCTCTGCCTGCAAGGTAATGGAGCTTTAGGCCAGTAACTACACATAATCATATCTAGTCTTTCATACAAATTAGTTGTCAATTAAGATAATTTCATCCTCCTGAAAGGGGTGTAAGAATCAGTTTTCCTTGAAGGGACAAAAACCAGATGAGAGAATCTTTCACAGAAAAGACACACCCTTCTGACTCAGATTCCATTTGAACTGCATGAGTTTTCATTCATTCATTTACTTCTTTCTGGGGATGGAAGGACTGGCTGCTGCTAAGCAGACATTTTCTCAATGAATTACAAACTCCATTAATATTTGCAATCAAGTGGTAAATTATTAATTCCGTGACTCCCTACTTTAAGCAGTTCAGGGTTGTAGGAGAGTCCAAGCCCATCCAGACATTCATTAAATGCAAGGCATTGAAACTACTCCTGGATAGGAGGATAATTTTTGACAGTATATGCATGTGTATACATACACACATACACACCTATGAGCAATGTGGAGAATCACCAGTTCACCTACAGCATCTCTTTGCGATGTTGGAAGACACAGGACCACCCAACAAAAAAACAACACAAACACTTGGAGAACACACAGACTTCACAGAGAAGGCACTCTAGGAAAGACCTGCACTGGAGGACCAAGCACTGTGAAACACCAGTGCTAACTGTTGAGCCACTATGCAGTTCCAGGTGGTGGACAACATATTGTCAAAGGCCACTCCACCACTGGTGTGGCTGTTTCCATTTCTTGCTTCAAAAATGCTTCCTCTGCATACAGCTGTGCCAATAATTTAGTCATCAGTTTACTCCATCACTAAGTATTAGTACTTGACCATGACTCCAAAAACGAGGCCTCTTCATTTACCTCTCTACTTCAAGGCTCAGACTTCTGTGCTTTTACCTCTAGGTTATCCTCTGGCTCCTTCCTCTGTGGGGAATTTATTGCCTGGAAGTCAAGTCAATCACCATAGAGGGCTTACAGTGTTAATTATAACTGATAAATTCTTGGAGTATTAGTTGAGTTACATGAGGACCATCCTTGGTGGGTTAGAGTACTCTCCCCCTTGCTTGAATGGTCCCAAAAGCAAGAAGCTGCTTTTGATGTTTCTTGGAAGTTGGGCAAGTAACTGTTTAAATACCTTTGTAACAGGGTAGATAATTTGTCATAATTTTTCGTGACTGTCAGGAAGCATATCCTCTCAGTGGTTGACACACTGGGAGATCTAGGGATAATGCATGTCCTTCTACTGCAGAAAGTGATGCCACAACAAATGCCAACACAGCATGAACCCCCAAGAACTGGACCTTCTGAGAAATGGTTACCAAACTGGCACAAAGAAGTGAGAAACCCAATCACAGACTCACTTAAGATGAAGCCTTCATAAATCATCTGATACAAGAAGGGCATATCTGTTAATTTTAAAGACTGAAAGAAAAGCTAAGAAATGGTTATAACAGAAAGACTTTCAGTTGAAAGCTAAATTTCTGAAATGTATCAGATTATGTATACATGAAATATATACTGATGTTTTAAGTTGAAATTTGGATTTAGATGACTTTTGATACTGTACCCATGGCATCATATTTACATCATCAGTTCAAATAAGCTGACCAGGAATGGCAGAAATCAACACTTTATCCAGCATGCTTTACTACATTGCTCAGAATGTTTGTTTTTCAATTTCAGTGTCCATTCTGGCTTTGAAGTCCACTGAAGTTGTAGTGTTCCTTGTTTCTGTCAGTGTTTCAGATATCCATTATATTAATATTTTCTACTTTTTTTCTTCTATCATCTTACTCAGGTCTTCTATCTTTAGCTGTACTAACTGTAGACAGCTATAAAGATGGCCATCTGCTACAAATATATAAACCAGCATTATATTTTCTGTTATGTCTATAACTTACATTATACAGGTTTAAGTTCTCGGTCTTTGAATGTGTAATTCACTATATTTTAATAGATTGTATAAATTTCCTCTAGATGTACTTAAGTCTTTTTTGCTCTGTGCCTCCTGAGGTGCCCAGACTGACGCTGTATATTCCAGACTATAATGAATAATAAAGCAGTAGCAGACAGGATCGATTACCTTAGCTGTTCTAGGTTTACTGAGTGTTAGCCTGGCTCCAAGATTTTCATTAGATTTCTTGAACACAGAGTTAATGTGTTTCATGAATTCTAATCCGTTGTTTATGATTAATCATAAATCTTTGTAAGTACTGTGGTGCATTCATAGATTAGTAAAAAGCTAACTGCCCTTGTTGGCCATTTTAAGCCTAGCCAATTACCACATGTGAGAATCAAACCTTGCACTTTGTGTCTATAAGGTAAACACCTAAACCATTATGGCATTATACCATTAAACCATTATGCCAACTTCCCACAAACACTGCACCTTGTTTCTGTGAGGTAAATCCTTTAACCACTGGGCCAATATCTGTTTGTTCAATACCAAAAATCCCATTTTATGGGGTAGTATCAAAACCTTTCTTACTAAATGTTCTTAATTATGAGTAACTTATCCTCCCCATGTCAGTGAAGTATATACCAAAGAGGAAAAGATCAAAGTCAGAGCTCTGCAGGACATTGCTTGCTGATGATGTTTTTCTGTCTAAAGTAAATACCCCTGATCTTAATGATACTGGATCCGTCAGACAGATAATTATCTATCTAGCAAACTATATATAGGTTAAGGTTGAGTGGCAGAGTTTGGTAATGATCCTGGCATGGGGAATACTGTTTAAAGTTTTGGCAAGGTCCAGGTAGGCACGAGTTGTATATCCCATATCCATGGCCTTGGTAATAGTACTGAAGAACGCAACCAGGTTGAGCATGTACAATCTATCTTTTACAAATCGGAACTGAGGCCACCTATATTGGTGTTTATCAGTTCACCAATAATATGTTCTAAAGTCTTGCAAATAATACTAGTGAAATTAACAGGCCTATAATTCCTAGGGTCAGTAGAGGGACCACTTTATGCAAGAGCACAACAGCAGCTATTCCTTACACTTTTGCTAAGTGTGATTTAGCAAATATTTTAAAATGTAGATGCATGATGTGTACAGAGTATAGCCCATTTTAAATTGTCAATAATTCATAAAATGATGCATATCAAACATTTTATCACAGAGCCAGAAAACAAAGATTCGCCCTTTAGGCAGAACAAAACCAAAGAATAAATACAAGGGTTAAGCAGGACATGCTACTTCAAAAGAACTGCTAAAGCTGGTAAGCATCATGCATGCTGGCAAAGCTAATGCAAAGAGCTTAAATGCACTTCTGATGTATTTAAAAAGCAGGTATATTTCAAACTTTTACTGGCATGATCCAGGTGAAATTAACTTCATACACACCCACACCTACATGTCCATGCACACAGACATGCATAGAGTGCTAGTCCTTCTTTTTTTAATCATTTTGGTTCATGTCCGTCCTCCCTAGTAACCCATTTGTTTCTCCTTCCCCCCCATACAATAGAACAGAGAGTCAAAAGCCAGGCAGTCCAGTCTTTATTCAGGGGGTTAGGAGATGTTTCTCTATTTTATCACTTCTATAAGCTAGAAGGTGGGGTGCTATGCCCACTATACCGTGTTCTTTGAGGCTATATGTTTCTGCATACCCACAACTCTAGCTAGACAGCATGCACACTGGTGGGTTCATGCTCCACAAAGCCCCTAGATGCAGGTGCTGTGACCCTGGGCCTTCTCCCATATTGTGTTCTTCTAGTGGATCCCCAACAACACTGTCCCACTGAGATGAATGACCCTGTACTGTTCACCCATGGCCATGCTTCTTCACCCAGCTTCTCTGCTGTCCAGGCTACTAGTAAAACCCAGCACACATGGGGTACAGTTTGGGTCAAATCGCATGGAATCAGTTTCCTTCTACCATTCTTACTTTTCCTCTGTGTTGCAAACTGATGTCATCTGTAGTCAGATGGAATTAAATCAGTATTTTAACACAAATTAGCATAAGAAGATTAACATTCAATATGTGTAAATAAAATTTCTCTCACTTTTTGACCAAAAAAAGAGGTAGTACATTTAATAGTCTTGGGCATTTCAGGCATCATCATATGTCTTGCTGTATATCAGAGACACTCTAGGTCATGAGCCTTATTACACCCCTGATTATCTATCAAGTGTGTCTTCTGCACATTCTCATATGTTTTATCACTTGCATATTTGAAATTCATAAGTACTCTGTCAGGAAGTACAGCCATGCCTAGACAGTAATCCCATGTTTGATTCCTGCTTGCACTGCTGAATTGATACTTAAGTTTTTTTCATAGCAAACATTTTAAAACATACATGACTGCTAATACTAATAAATACATGAATGAATAAATAAATACATGCATACACACACAACTAAATAAATAATTATTCTAAGATAAAGGGTCATAGGGCCTGACTAACAGTGCATTGCCTTACAGTGAAATGTAGGATTAGAGATTGTTATAGCATCATGGTATGTCATCCTTTGCTTAGAATATTAAAAGGTATTCCCTTCCTTCACATTTCTTCCATTTCTGGTGCTATTGGAAAGGAGCTTTAGTGTGAGTAAAGAAAAACAAAACTCTTTGCAGATCTTTACAAAATAATTGTGTTTTTTGTTTTTAATATCTTACGCAATTTTCCCTTTGTACAATAACATTTAAGACTGCATCAAGATTTATGCATCACAGGTCTCCTACGGCTTAGTTCACTGCTAGTAATGCATGTAAAAAGAAGTATATGAAAATACATTTATACACAATAAAGTAGGCAATATCACTTGTATAGTAATTTTCTTACACTGTGGTACTGAAACACAGTTTATCAGCAATGATTGTGTATTGGAGAACTGGTTGGCAAGCATAATGGCAGCTATTTTTATATGTTTCCCTGTAGCAGTTACTCACCATTTCTGATGTAAGGAAACTGAGGACACCAAAGAAAATAGCTTACTCTTAAAAATGCACTTCCACTTCTCTTATATCTTCATGAGTCAGAGATGGAAATTTGGACCTCAGTTTAATAACTCGTCCAAAGGATAACAATAACACAAAACTAGCATTATAACAACCACCCACAAATTACAGCTGACTTTTTATGTGCAAAAACAAGACAGACAGTCATCCAGCCAGCAAAATGATATGCTATTGCGCAAACTATAAACTTCCTTTAATCATGACTATTAATGTACTATTCTAATTACTGGTTGATTTGTCCTGTGTCTTCAGAGAACATTTTTTAGAAGAATTGCTGTCTGGTGATCTGAACATGGGAATAGCTCTCAACTTCTTTGCATCACAATTGTGGACAAAGTAAAAAATAATTTAGGAAGGGAAAAGGGCAAAATCAGGGATGATTTATGAATATTATTGTAATTCACTTAGAAAGTTAATACAATAACAGGTTTTATGACAACATGCATTTTCTGAACAATAAGTAATATCATAAGCAGTCTGACATTACTGGTTGAATTTACCAAAAAATAAAAACTACGAGACACTTCAAAAATATAAGGCAAAATCACTGACATTCTGCAAAATATAGTCTGCAAACCTTTGACAGTTGAGACTAAATTAGTATAGCTGTAGGAGTCATTATGGAAAGTACATGCAATTTTTGAAAGTCTACCCTCAATGAATAATTTAGAAAATTAAAGTAAATTGCACTGGTATTCTTTCCTTCTCTTTTTCTCACTGTTTTTTTTAAAAGAAAAATCCATTCTAATGGCAGTTAAAACTCAAAAATATATTTGTGTGTGTGATACTTCTGTCCTAATAATGATAACAGACCACTGTGGCTTGGCCTTCTCTAAAGGGCTGTGGGATGGCATAATGGTTAAGGTGATTACCTCACAGACAAAAGGTACAAAACAATGAGTATATATTCAAATGTGAATACTACAGTAGTATATATTACTTTACAAGGTACCTGGATGACATGTTTGTAATCTGGAGTGGCTCCCAGACAAGATTGGTTGAATTTTTGGCATATATTAATAAGATGGTGGAATTTTTAAAATTTACTAAGGAATACAGTGCTGATAGGGCTATGTATCTGGATGTAGATTTAAGGGTTGATAAGAACAATAAAAGATTGGTATCCAGGATATACAGAAAGCCTACTTTCTCTAATTCTTATCTTGATTATGGAAGTTGGCACCCTCAATTTCAAAAAAAGTCCATAGTAAAAGGACATGGTTAGAGTGGCAAAAATGGTCACCACTGAATTTGAATTTTTGGAGGAAATACAGTTTATTTTAGAAATGTTTGTAAAAAGAGGTTATGCATTAGCCTTATTGGAACAAATTAAACAAGAAGTTGTTAAAAAAGATAGGGTATATAAATGCATTCTAGGTACTAACATTACAGATGTATTAGTTTCAAACTTAGGATGTAGTTATAATAGTAATAGTGACAGAGGTAGGAGTTTTATCTCTTTGTTTAATAAAGATTCCAGTAAAATTTGTGCAGTTATAGCAAACAACTGGGACATTTTGAAAATAGTTAAGGATGCAGTAAGGTTATTGGTTGAAACTCTGAAGTTTGTTTATAGGAGAGATAGAGCCTTTAAAATATATTGGAGTCAACTAATAATAATAATAATTTGGGGGGACACATAAGAAAGTTGGCAATCAAAAATATGGTATGTGCTTGCAATTCCCATATGTCATTACAAGTGGAGGCAAGTTTAAGTTAAATGGTAGGGATGTTCATATTAATTGTTATTTTAACTGTCAAAGTAAAAATGTGGTGTACATGACAAAATGTTTACAATGTCCTGTTTTTTTATATTGGCAAGAGATGTAGATGGTTAAAAAAAAAGAATTTATGAACACTGGACTGATATAAAAATATGAAAATGACCAATGCATTATATAGGCATATACAGAGTAACAATTAGCATATTTTTGGTAATTCAACAAATTGTTCAGGATTTATAAGGTTTTACAGTAGATGAGCCCTTAGATATTTGTGAGTTAAAATGACAGTTAAGGCTTAATGCCATAAAATACCCTGGGATAAATGAAAATGTCAGCATCAACAGTGTTTTGACATTAAAAAATATATTAGGGTTAATTTATATATTAGGGTAGGTATATAACAGCATGAAAATATACATGTATATATTGTTTTTAACACTATGTATATTAGCAGTGATATTTTAGGTTTTATATTTAAATTAGGATGTTTGTTAACACTGATTAATGTGTAATTGTGTTATTGGTGGTAATTATATGTATTTAAGGTTTGGTTTGGGAAACAAAAATTGTTCTGAAGAAGTCCCACAAACAAAAGGATGAAAGCGCTTAACTGATTTTACTAATTTTATTTCAATAAACGGACTGGATACTACTGCAGCTGGCTGTTTCACTTGGTTTGGTTACATTGTTTGTTGAACTGTGGTTTTGATTACTTCTTTTGGCTCTCTGCAGCTGACCATCAGATCACCCAAGGTCTTCTCCTCATTCTTTGGGTTTATCAGACTGCCCTTAACCTCCTCCAGGCTAATCCTGATCAATGTCTTGGGACAGTGAGGGGACCTAAGATCCAGGGGTAGCATCTTACAGCTGACAGGGAGTGTGTCTTCATTATCCCCTACATCCCATACCCCTTGTGTTAACCACTGATGCTTTTAAGATGGAAATGTAAAGAGCTGGCATATCATCCCACCTGTGCAGTAAATCAGCCACTGTCCCTGCCTCCCTTAGATAATGGCCCCTGCACACCCCCAACCTTCACTGTAGCACTACCATAAGATGCATTCAGTGCATGCCTTCAATCGTCATTACCTTAGATGTCTGAGCTAATAGTATGGCCCCTGCACGCCCTCAACCTTCACTGTAGCACTACCATAAGATGCATTCAGTGCATGCCTTCAATCGTCATTACCTTAGATGTCTGAGCTAATAGTATGGCCCCTGCACGCCCCCAACCTTCACTGTAGCACTACCATAAGATGCATTCAGTGCATGCCTTCAATCGTCATTACCTTAGATGTCTGAGCTAATAGTATGGCCCCTGCACACCCCCAACCTTCACTGTAGCACTACCATAAGATGCATTCAGTGCATGCCTTCAATCGTCATTACCTTAGATGTCTGAGCTAATAGTATGGCCCCTGCACGCCCCCAACCTTCACTGTAGCACTACCATAAGATGCATTCAGTGCATGCCTTCAATCGTCATTACCTTAGATGTCTGAGCTAATAGTATGGCCCCTGCACACCCCCAACCTTCACTGTAGCACTACCATAAGATGCATTCAGTGCATGCCTTCAATCATCATTACCTTAGATGTCTGAGCTAATAGTATGGGCCCTGTACGCCCCCAACCTTCACTGTAGCACTACCATAAGATGCATTCAGTGCATGCCTTCAATCGTCATTACCTTAGATGTCTGAGCTAATAGTATGGCCCCTTCATGCCCCCAACCTTCACTGTAGCACTACCATAAGATGCATTCAGTGCATGCCTTCAATCGTCATTACCTTAGATGTCTGAGCTAATAGTATGGCCCCTGCACGCCCCCAACCTTCACTGTAGCACTACCATAAGATGCATTCAGTGCATGCCTTCAATCGTCATTACCTTAGATGTCTGAGCTAATAGTATGGGCCCTGCACGCCCCCAACCTTCACTGTAGCACTACCATAAGATGCATTCAGTGCATGCCTTCAATCGTCATTACCTTAGATGTCTGAGCTAATAGTTCAAACCAAGTGGCCTGGACCATAAGCCATGGATTTATCCCTCTACACTATGGCTCCAAGTGTTATTATGGTGAAGATGCAAACGTACCAGCAGGAGGATAAGTTTGAGTAAAATGGGGCAGAGAGGAAAGGTGCTGTCAATCAGATAAAAAAGGGAAAGAAATTCATGTCAGCAATCAGAGGATACAATAAAGCTAAACTGATATTCTGCTTGGTATATCCAACTGCTTTCACAATGTTTTTTCCTGGGGTTCCTTCCCACTCATTTACTTACAAATACCAACTCCATGATCAAACAACACCCATGAAGGGTACACTGTCTCAAACATCACTACAGTCATGAACAATGTTAAAGTATCCTGGAAGCTGCTATTTTAGGGACTCTGTCTCGGACACTATGTTTATGTTGGAGATGCATTTCAACAGCTTCACATCTCCCATAAATAAAAACTAGGTGCTGTTTTTATGCGATGATGATGATGATAATGATGGAACTGTGGTATGACAGGGAACGAGATTTAAGGAAGCTGTTCTGAAAAAAGTAAAGTTATATAGAAGAAAGGGGGTAATGAATGAGAAAAGTACCTTATAAGGAGAGGTAGAGGAAGACAATATGTTAATGAATACAAAATCCCTAAAAATAGTTAATGAGGACAAAATCCTAAAAAATAAAATAAAGCTGTTTAATATAAATAAGTTCCTGGTAATAAAAAAGCACCAAATATATAAGGAGTAAAATATAAAAAGTCTGTAATATGTCTGCTCAAGGCAAATAGAGGGAGAGAGTGAGGGAGGGAGGGAGAGCGAGAGAAAGAAGAGTCAAGGTAAATATTTCTATGAAGACATTTTTGGGGAGATTGACCTGTCCATGTTTCATCAATGCCATCTTTTCTATTTTTTTAATTATTTGCATTTTTGCCAGCAGAGTGGAATGACTGGTCTGATGACCTTAAAAAATAAGGAAGGATAGATGGTATAAAGGGATAACAGAGGTTTTAAATGAAGAAGCCGACGAGTCAATGAAAACAGCAATAAATAGCAATGCCATATTTAAGGTTATTTAACTCTTGAAATGTCTTCCTGAAATATCCTTAATAGTATTATATGGAATTATTATTATTTAGCCTTTTGGTCATGTTTACTATTGGGATGTGAAGGGGCTGGTTGGGTTTATCTACACACCACAGCAATTTCATGAATCACTCAGAGTGTGGATGCCTTCATTGAGACAGTTCCAGGAGAGAAAGTGCATATGGCTAATTAACATATATCTGTCCCTGGACTGCTCCATCATGCTGATGAGCATGGGTGTAATGCTAGCCCTACACAGTGATACATGTCTTCATGCTAGAGCACTGTCCTGCACCATGTTAGGGCTGCCTCAGAATTCAGAAAGGTTACTGGGACCTGTGCACGAGGTGCTTAGAATGTAGAAACCTTTATCAATCCCCTCCCCCACACGTCTTCATGCTAGAGCACTGTCCTGCACCATGTTAGGGCTGTCTCAGAATCCAGAAAGGTTACCGGGACCTGTGCATGAGGTGCTTTGAATCTTTGAATGTAGTAAACTTTATCAATGCCCCTCCCCACACGTCTTCATGCTAGAGCACTGTACTGCACCTTGTTAGGGCTGACTCAGAATTCAGAAAAGTTACAGGGACCTGTGCATGAGGTGCCTAGAATGTAGTAACCTTTATCAATGCCCCCCCACACGTCTTCATGCCAGAGTACTGTCCTGCACCATGTTAGGGCTGTCACAGAATTCAGAAAGGTTACTGGGATCTGTGCATGAGGTGCTTTGAATGTAGTAACCTTTATCAATCCCCACCCCCACATGTCTTCATGCTAGAGCACTGCCCTGCACCATGTTACGGCTGTCTCTGGATTCAGAAAGGTTACTGGGACCTGTGCATGACGTGCCTAGAATGTAGTAACCTTTATCAATGTCCCCCCCCCCCACACACACACACACATGTCTTCATGCTAGAGCACTGTCCTGCACCATGTTAGGGCTGCCTCAGAATTCAGAAAGGTTACTAGGATCTGTGCATGAGGTGCCTAGAATGTAGTAACCTTTATCAATGCCCCTCCCCCTTTTTAATAAATAATAACAAGGGAAGTAAGAAATACAAACTGTACTTGGAGAAGAGGCATTATTAAGTGCATGAATGAGTACATTTTGAGTAAAATGTTAAACTCTTTTACAAAAGAGGTTTGTGAGCATGAAAACTTCCTTAGGTATAGTGATAGTAGCAAAGTCAGATGTAAGTGAGATAAAAAAGAACACTAACAATATATGAGATAAAGGACACTAACAAAAGGAATACATGAGATTACCAGTGGTGAGAACATTATATAGGTTGTAAAATTAACATTAGGATGTTTGGGGATGAAAGAAGAGGGAGTTTCGCTATAAATAGTCTGAAAGATAAGTACTTAGAGGTGCAGGCTAAAAGGATATTTTTGGTGTAATACAGAATTAACGTGAGGACATTCCAGTGGAATTAGCTTATATACCCAGTGACTTATATAAACTATGGGCATTTTTGATATACCACTGTTTTTACCCCAAATCACGTGAGATTTACTTGTGGCTAATCTTTCAATCATTCGTGAGAAAAGCAGTGATTTTCCTTATGTCAATTTCCAAGAGATTTTGGATGCCGCTAGCTCATATTACCTTATATCAGTTGAGCTATAGCATATGTGCCTCCTATTAAGCTCTTGGTGACCAGAGTGTACTACCATATGTTCATACTGCAATGTACAAACTGCACATACTGTAGATGTTTTAATGTGGAGCTTCTGTCTTGCCTAATACCAGTAAATGCCCGCCTAATAAAGTTCTCCTTACTCTGTTCTTCCAAGACAAGTGAGTTGCATTTCCCTGCTTATTTATATCTCCCCACCTGCATCTGTCACTATCCTGGTCAACTAACTCAGTCTGCTCATTCACATCTCCCCACCTTTGTTTGCCAGTATCCTGGTCCTCTAACTGAACCTGCTCATTTGCATATCCCCACCTGTGTCTGCGATCATCTGCTAACTGAATGCAAGTAACCAGTAGTACAGCCTAAGCCAAAATATCCTGCCATCAGTACTAGATGTTTTTAGAAAAATGCTGAGGTGGTTATTTAAAAAAAATTAATAGAAGGGTATGTGGGATGGATCTAATGAATACTACATGTTATTAATCCATCTGAAGGGTATGAGCATGAGTTTAACAACACACAGCCCTGAAGTAGCATGAATGTAGGCTGTAGATAGTTAACTGATGGCTACTATCTACCACTAATAAATGCAACTCTAGATGCAACAGTAGGGCACCGATGAAAAAGATTCATACCTGTTAGAGCCAGATGGACAAAGGGATGAGCAAGGATGAGGGTGGGACAATCAATTGCACAGGAGATAGCTGCAACACTCAGGTGACTTTATTGGACTATAGGTCCTCTTCTCCTAGTCCATTCATATATGTTCTGTACAGTTTTGTAAAGGCAAATAACAGGATGCTGCGGTAGCGCTGTTGTCCAACAGTTAGACGTTGCCCGTTCGATTCTCAGTTAGAGAGTCTTCTGTATAGTGACATGCGTGAATGGGCATTCCTTCTTTGAAGGTTGTGCGTTAGGCCCGGCAAGCCAGTACGTAAAAAAATCTACTGCCAGTCATTAGCGGACTGGAGTTCCACTGTGGTGACCTTCCCTAACCGGGAAAAGCCGAAAGAAGCAAATTAAAGGCAAATAACAGGGAGGTGAGAAAGGATGACATTTTAATAAATCAAGAAAAACATTCAGTTAGTATAGAAGGAGGTTTTTATAATAATATGAGAAACTTCAGAATGCAAAAAAAACATAACAGTTATTCAAATTTTATAATGCAACTCATAAAAAATACCTTTAAAGATGTAAGGGTAGTAAAATCTAGTAGATAAGGGGTATACTGGGATGTCTCTAAGCTATTTTGTATATAACATACTTAAACTGTTACCTCACAGAGAACAAAATAACAACATTACGAGGTCAGAAGGAGTGGGGGAATATATCACAAAATGATGGTTTATAGACATGATATTGTCGTATTGTAATGTGGTGAAAAGATCACTAAAAAATCTATCAAATCAGTTTTATGAAGCTATTTTTCTTGACAAAGTATGGTTAAGTGAGATGTAAAGAAATACAAACATATTTTTCGGCAACCACAGCCAAATGAACATAGAGGCAAACTTCACAGCTGTCAAAGAAATAATAATGATTTGGGACAGTAATTCTTAGAGTGGACATGGACAGAGGAAAGTATGAACAGACTTTGTTAAAGCAGGAACTAATCTTAAAATGATGACAGGTGAGATGTCCAAATGTATAATAGTGTTAACATTCAATGCTTTTTGGATTAATTATTCGTGTCAATAGTTTTGTGTCCTATTAAAAGTTAGAATCAGAGATATTAATTTTCATTTGGTTTGGGCATTTGGGTTAATTCCATTAAAATTATTCTTCTGTGCTGTGAAAATGGAAAGGGGGTATTGTAATGGTGAATCATTTGTATATCATTATACATAATTACTTTAAAGATGTAATGGTGAATTATTCGTGTCACTGTATGTAATTACTTTAAAGATGCAATGGTGAATCATTCATATATCATTGTATGTAATTACTTTAAAGATGTAATGGTGAATCATTCATATATCATTGTATGTAATTACTTTAAAGATGTAATGGTGAATCATTCATATATCATTGTATGTAATTACTTTAAAGATGTAATGGTGAATCATTTGTATATCATTGTATGTAATAACTTTAAAGAGAAGCAAATCGCAACAAAAGGGTCTATATCACGTTGTTGAACTCTTAAAAGTTCAAATGTCATATGGTCAACACCATATGATCCAACTTTTAAAAGTTTGAATGTTTCAATGGAGATTTCCCTTTTCTGCTCTGTAGTGCAATTTCGGAGTTGGTATATTTAAAGAGTGTGGGGTGTGGGGTGCACAACCCTGTTAAACCATTCAGGTAGGTTTTTTCCTTTGGTTTATTTTTTTTTATTACATTTTCAAACTTTTAAAAGTTCGATCATATGGTGTCGACCATATGATGTTCAAACTTTTAAAAGTTCGATTATGTAATATAGATGCCAACAAAATATGTTGAAAAAGAAACTAAGTCAATATTTAAAACTACCTGATTGAATTGGGATAATATAAACAGAAATCAAGTAAAAGATTAATTTTAAAATTAAATAGGTAATTTAAAAGATGAAATGTACAGCCAGGAGGTGTTAATAACATGAGCATCAAATATCAGTTCTAAAAATGGCTAACGTATATGGTGATATAATTAGTTTTCAGGAAATGAACAACAAATAATTAATGTGCTATAGTTTATCATCAACAAACCTATCCAAGTCCCTGACAACCATGTTACATTTATATGGAATTTTCATGGAAGTGAGATTTAATGCTTCTCAGCAGATTTCCAGGGGAAACTGTCAGGATCCATGAAAGTATTGTTTTTTGTTTTAGAAAGTACAAAAATGACTTGTTCCAAACTGATCAAGGGTGGTGTGATAAGAATGGATGGGACAGAAATTTATTTATTTATTTGACATTTATTTACCGGGAAAGTCTGAATGAAACAATAAGTGAGAAGGTCACTGAAAAACCAATCAGTAAAAATAAAATGAAAACTCCAGCAAAGCTAGAACTTCCACTGAGTGACCTCCCAAACCTCTTGTAACAGAGGCACATATCATATATGCAAATGACCCTTATGAACATCAGGTGTTTCAGCTAACTGGCAATTCTGAATGCCCATGACTTGTTTCATCGTTTTAATGGACAATTTCAGGCCAATAAAGCCAAACCCCACTAGCTGTGGATATGCATATTTCAGCCTTGTTATGACCTCGTCAACACAGTGCAAGAAGAGTGTTTTGACTAAGCATAAGAAATATAGGGCTGTTATACCCAGCTGATATCCATTATCATTAGGGTCACTGCAAAAATATCCCAAACAACAAACTGAAACAATAAGTGAGAAGGTCACTGAAAAAACAATCAGTAAAAACAAAATGAAAACTCCAGCAAAGCTAGAACTTCCACTGAGTGACCTCCCAAACCTCTTGTATCACAGGCACATGGGATATATGCAAATGACCCTTATGAACATTAGGTGTTTCAGCTAATTGGTGATTCTGAATGCCCATGACTTGTTTCGTCATTTTAATGGACAATTAACAAGGCCGAAATATGCATATCCACAGCTAGTGGGGTTTGGCTTTATTTTACTGAAATTGTCCATTAAAACGATGAAACAAATCATGGGCATTCAGAATCACCAATTAGCTGAAATACCTGATGTTCATAAGGGTCATTTGCATATATCCCACGTGCCTCAGTCTACTGCAAGAGGTTTGGGAGGTCACTCAGTAGAAGTTCTAGCTTTGGGGAAAGTCTAAATGGGAAAGAGCCCATTTTCAGTGAAGGACCAGGGAGAAAAGCTCCACAGTACGCATTAAACAGAATTAAAAAAACTGAATGGTTACAAATATTAAGACAACAACATAGTAGTATAATAAGTGAAATACAATAAATGAAAAATAAGCAAAATATAAAGGTACGCAATAAAGTTGACCATACATTATATACAAGTTAGAACAGAGTTCCTAACGTGCATGTTACATAATGATGCATGAAAATATATAACAGAATAAGTAATAGGTCGTAAAAGCCATATACTTTTTCTGGCAGGAGAACTAAATAGTAAAATTCAGTCAAATTCTGGGATAGAGAAAGGTTAGTGTAAGAATATAAAGAAAGGACTTTAGACTGTTAAGGAATTAAAGAGAAGTGAGGGTAGAAAGTAGGTAAAGCAGGAAGGGAATTAGATATATCAAGGGAAAGTCTATTAGGAGTGTGGAAGGAGGGAATAGAAAAGAGTACTAAGGTGGCAAGGAGCATGAGCAGATCCAATCATTGGTTAGATGTCCTTTCACACTAGAGCTGAAGGAATAATAGTGGGGTATATGTCTGACTGCTTCTGGAATGCTATTCCATGATTTGGCAACACAGTGAGAGTGCAGACTTACCCAGTTAGATCTTTGAGGTTTGTAAATACATAGTAGATATTTGTGAAATAAGAAATGAGAAATGAGGGTGGATGGAGTGAAGCTGTAAGAAAATTTGTTTTGCAGAATATTAGCAATACTCTGCTAAGCTTCCTTATATAGCTGAAGACAACTGAATTAGTTGCAACTCTAATTTCATATCTGGCCTTCCATTTCCCAGTGGTAAGTTTGAGAGGTTTACTTGTCAGTTTTAAATCCCTTTTATGATGACAGAGTAGACATTTTTTTAATGATGCTCAGGAGCTTTTTTCTTCCTTTCTTTTTTACCTAAAGTTTGTTAATGTGGTAGTCTTATCATATGGGTTTAGTTTTAAAACTGCCATTATGTTTTGATGGATTGTTATGGCTGTCTCAATGCATCTAACTAAGACAGAGTAAAATTCAGAGGAGTAGGCAGTAGCCTTAGTTGCAAGGACTGTTGGGGAGTTATATAATTTATAATTATTAATAAGATCAGAAATAGCAAGTAAATTGTTTTGGATTAACCTGTGAAAGTAGAGAAATTATTAAGGGCCACAAACCAGGTTTTCATAGAGAGGATGTTAGGAAAATGGTCAGATTTGACTAGGGATGTGATAAGAGAGATGGTAAAATTAGGATAAATGATTATGAAGATAAGATCAAGAAGATTAATGCCTCTGGTCAGCAGAGGGGCAATTTAACCAAGTGTTTTAGCATTTGTGAAGTCAAGAAATGTACTGGCATACTTGTTGTTAGTAATAAATATTTGCCAGTTTTTGTGCAAATAGTTTAAGAAGTTACCCATAAGAAAAGAATTTAGTTCAATGATTACATTTTCTAACTGGTTAAAGTATTCTGAATTTCATGAAGGGTCATGGATGACTATAATTTGCTATAATGTGATAATGATAATTAATTTTATTGAGTATAACTATGTTTTCAGCCAGTTCCAGGTTTGTTTCATGTGAACTCTGGTGAGAGCTAATTGGGTTAATAAATACAGATGCACCTCCACAATTGCCAGTGGATATAAATGAATGATAGGCCTTGTCCTCTGAAACACAGGGAGTGCTATCACTGCAACTGGACCAGATTTCTGTACTTACACAACTGCAGATGTCTTCAAGGTTGAGGAAGGCCTCAAATATGTTGTCCCTAGGGCATCTGGCATTCAGCTGTACTAACTTGGTATTATCCAGATTTGAGTTTGCTATATTGGGATGTCCATCAGGTGAACTCTGCTTAAAAATGCACCATGAGGATCAGAGATTTTGTTGTTTAGGCTTCTGGCATTTAGCAGTACTTCCCTGATATTACTGAGACTGGATGTTGAAGTGTAGATCAGGTGAACTCTACCTAAAAAAAGGCATTGTTTTCTTTTTTTTTTAAGTACAGAAATGGTTAGGAAATTAAAAGCAGCTCTCTATTAGAATTAGGAGGACCTAATTTCCAACATTTCTAGTAGCCCTGATTCGAAAAGAGCAGGTGTTTTGTAATCTGGTCTCCATAGTAAGCATGTTTATAGAAAGGCTTACATTGATGTAATTACTTACACTGAGAGCAGCTATTTTGGAATCTGACCCCTCATTGTAAGCCTATTCATAGAGAAACCTTGCACTGATGTAAGTCACTTACACAGAGAGCAGATGTTTTGGAATCTGACCCCCGCTGTAGGCCTTTTTATAGACATGCCTAACACTGATGTAAGTGACCACTTACCCCGAGATCAGGCTGAGAGCATGTGTTTTGGAATCTGACCTCCACTGTTTATTTCTTTTCTGTACTACAGAGTTTCCATCTTGCAATTCTATAGTCTCTTTCTGCCATGATATTTCTGATGTTTATGTTATATAATTTAAATTAAATTAATAAATTAAATTATTTTTTTATTTAATTCATCTAATTTAATTTACTATCGTGGCAGGGCTAGCCACCTGGCAGTGTAAGCCTTGGCTCGAGATGATTGTCACTGTTGAAGTGACCCCCCGACCCCATGTGCAAAAATGGGAAATGGGCTGAGGATGGATGGATGGATAGATGTTATATAATTTACCTCCTGTTCTGTAACTTTATTTAATATAGCAGTTGTTAATTTTTCCTTTTGTTTCTTCAGAGTTGATTTGTATCCTTCCCCATCTGACTCTTCATAGAACTGGGGAAGGGTGATGTCATGCTGTGGCCAGTGGGGGAAGATTTTATATTTTGTAGTTTGGATGTGGACAGCTGCAAATCCACAAAGGCAGAGTGCACAATAATGGTATGCAAATCACACCATGTTCTCATTTATGTGCAAACTAAACATTTTTTTGCTTTGCTACCTTTGCTTACAAGTAGGATTGTATACAGCCATGAAGACCTCAAACTGCACTCTGTTAGATAGTGCCCAGGCTATGGCAAAAAAGCACTTCATTTGAAAACTCAAAACTAGCATAAACAAATTGGTCTCCTCCCCAACTTGAGCAGTCCACTTCTGCACCAATGGACCAGTATGTTTATTTTTCATATGTACCTTGTTGTCCATATTTTTGTCCTTGTGTGCTGTTTTTACCTTGCTGGCCATATTTTTGCACCTATCTGCTACTATAGGTATCGCTGCTTTGCCATAGCTAGGATCTGACATACTTTAACTGATGTTGATCTAAAACTTTCTTTCCATTTCCAGTCATTATCTTTATGTCTTGCTTTATGCAAGTTGGTCTATATTACCGTTCAGCACTTAATTTTCTTTTAGTCCTGCTTTCTGTAGTATAACACTGTGGTCATTCAGAAAGAGACTGCAGGGTGATACAGTGGCTGAAGGGCACATGATGATCCAAGACAGCATGGTGAAATGGTAGTTAAAATTTCTGCCTCACATTTCTATGGTCCAGTATTCCATCATGGTCTCCAGTTACTGTATACGGTGTGTCAGTACTTCTACCATGTCTGCATGGAGTTTCAGGTATATCAGCTTCTTCCCACCTTTCAAAACATGCTGGTTCAAAGTGCCCATTTACTGCTTTTACCCTTGCTCATTTAGCCTGAGTTGATGCTGAAAAGAATTTGCGGTGGCTCAGTTCAATTACCAAATTAATAAATAGATAAATACATCAATAAAGCAAAAAAAAAAAATTCTGCACAGTATCACAGCCCCGTTCATAGGTTCTTATCAAGCTTACGACCAAGAAGGCCATTGAGAAGCTCAGCCCCATCACCTAGTACTGATGGGAGTCCAACACTACCCTCCATTAAGTATATTTTCATCACATACCCAGGTGAAAATTTGGGGTCATCCATCCACTCATCCAGACTGGTTTTAAGGTTCCTGGGAGAATAGTCTACTTGATATGCAAGGCTAGCCAATTCCAGAAATGGGAAACATTGGGTTAAGTACTGGTCAGGCCATCTGGTGTTTTCATTATGGTAGTTTATGCCTAAATCTCTAGAGTGGGTGCATGCTTTACCACCAATTCTATTTAGATGATGGAGGTCAATGAGTGATGAGTTATTCATAGCACGGGAAGCTAAGCAGAAATAATCCTTCAGGAACCTGCATGATATCAAGCAGGGGGAATGGGTTTTTTTACTCTAGCAGAGCAGCTATCTGTGCAGAGACTTGAGATTTTTTATTGTGAAACTGAGTTCTCTCAAGTTGGTTTAGGTGCTTAGCAAGGCACATGCTGCAGGGGACATTATATTAAATGGCGGGCCTAATAATGCGGGTATAAAGTGACACTATAAATTCTTTGGTCCTTGAGGAGATAACACAAAGGACCAGTTGTAAAAGACAGAAGGTTATTTAACCATGAAAGACATGTAGTGGTCAAGGGAGAATTTGCTATCAACACAAGTACCCAAATCGCTGATGACTGTTTACATTTAAGTGGAATGTTCTCTCTGTGATACACAGTACTGATGTTAGACTTACCAGATAAAAATGAAGTTGCGTTTATTAATATTAGGAATAAACCCATGACTAACACCAAGCATTTGTCCAAATCCTGCAGGTGAATTTCAGTACTAGAATGAGCTATGATGACTGACACCAGTTTACGATCATCAGAAAACTTGGTTAGCCATAATCCTTTGACAACAGTGGATCACTGGTCTGCAGATTAATTGGCAGTGGTGTTTTTACAGTGTTAAGTTGCCAGCCCAGTGCCCAACCTTCACAGAAGGCACACCCCCCCACACACACACCTATCTGCAACTGAAACTCATTTGACCACAAGGAGGACATACAGACTCCACACAGAAGGAGCTCCAGCTGAGAATCGACCCAGAGAACCTCTTGCTGTGAGGAGGCAATGCTAATTGCTGCACCACTGAGGCCAATATCCCAAACAGGAAAAAATCCAAGACAGTACTCTGTGGGATACTGCTTGTTGTTGATGTTTTTCTGTCTAAAGCAAATACTGCTGATCTTAATGATATGGCGTCTGTCAGCTAGACAATTATCTATCCAGCAAACTATATATGGGTTAATGCTAAGTGACAGAGTTTGTTAATGATCCTGGCATGGGGAATACTGTTAAATACTTTTGCAAGTTCCAGGGAGGCATGGGTTGTATATCCCATATCCGTGGCCTTGGTAATAGTACTGAAGAACTCAACCAGGTTGAGTAGGTACAATCTGCCTTTTACAAATTGGAATTGAGGCCACCTATATTGGTGTTTATCAGTTCACCAATAATATGTTCTAAAGTCTTGCAAATAATACTAGTGAAATTAATAGGCCTATAATTCCTAGGGTCAGTAGAGGGAACACTTTATGCAAAAGCACTACAACAGCGATTACTCG
This sequence comes from Protopterus annectens, assembly GCF_019279795.1. NCBI lineage: Eukaryota > Metazoa > Chordata > Ceratodontiformes > Protopteridae > Protopterus > Protopterus annectens. The sequence continues at coordinate 900,740,922 of NC_056743.1, forward strand.
CATCTTAAAGATGGAACCAGTAGAGAGACGGGTTGAATAGTTGATGGAGGAGCTTTGCTAGCTATGATTTAGCAAATATTTTAAAATGTAGATGCATGATGTGAACAGGGTATAGCCCATTTTAAATTGTCAATAATTCATGAAAATATGTATATCAAATACATTTTATCACAGAACCAGAAAACAAGCATTCACCCTTTGGGCGAAATAAAACCAAAGATAAATACAATAAGGATTAAGCAGGACATGCTACCTCAGAAGAACTGCTAAAAGCTGGTAAACATCATACATGCTGGGAAAGCTAATATGAAGAACTTAAAAATACACTTATGATGTATTTAAAAAGCAGGTATATTTGAAATTTCTGCTGGCACGATCCAGGTGAAATGGAACCCATACACACCCACACCTACATGTTCACGTGCACAGGTATGCATATAGTGCTATTCCTCCTCCTCCTTTTTTAATCATTTTGGTTCATGTCCGTCCTTCCCATTAACCCAGTTGCTTGTCCTTCCCCCAACTTCCTAGTACAATAAAACAGAGAGGCAAGAGCCAGGCATTTCAGTCTTCATTCAGGGGTTTAAGAGATGTTTTTCTATTCCGTCACTTCTGTGGGCTGGAAAGTGGTGTGCAATGCCCACTACACTGGACTGTCTGAGGCTTCATGTTTCTGCATACCCACAAGTCTAGCTAGACTGCATGCACACTGTTTACTGGGTTAATGCTCCCCAAAGCTCCTAGCTACAGGTGCTGCAGTCCTGTGTATTGCTCTTCTTGTGGACAGCACCAACACCCCCCACTGAGATTAATGACCCTGTACTGGTCAGTCATGGGCATGCTTCTTCAGCCAGCTTCTCTGTTGTCTAAGCTGCTAGTAAAGCCCAGCACAAATGGAGTATAGTTAGAGTCAAATCTCCATGGAATTAGTTTCCTTCTACCTTTCTTTCTTTTCTTCTGAGTTGCAAAATTATGTAATCTGCAATCAGATGGAATTAAATCACTATTTTACCACAAATTAGCATAAGAAGATTAACGTTCAATATGTGTAAATAAAATTTCTCTCAATTTTTCACCTTAGAAAAAGGTAGTACATTTAATGGTCTCAGGCATTTCAGGCATCATTATATACATCTGACTAATGACTTGTTGTATAGCAGAGCCACTCTAGGCCCTGAGTTTTATTACACCTCTGACTATCTATCAAATGTGTCTTCTGCACATTCTCATAAATTTTATCACTTGCATATTTGAAATTCATAAGTACTATATCAGGAAGTACAACTGTGCCTAAACAGTAATCCCATTTTGATTCCTGCTTGCACTGCTGAAACTGGTACTTAAGTTTTATTGTACTAAACATTTTAAAACATACGTGCCTGCTAATACTAATATGCTCATGCTGATGTAGTACTCTTCAGATTTTTCCACATATTAAGAAATAGCTATGATGTCACTTGATATACCTGGGCAGTTAGTGCTGAGGTTTATGGCTATGATAACTATGATGTCACTTGATATACCTGGACAGTTAGTGCTGAGGTTTAGTTCTATGATAACTATGATGTCACTTGATATACCTGGGCAGTTAGTGCTGAGGTTTATGGCTATGATAACTATGATGTCATTTGATATACCTAGACAGTTAGTGCTGATATACCTGGACAGTTAGTACTGAGGTTTATGGCTATGATAACTATGATGTAATTTGATATACCTGGACAGTTAGTGCTGAGGTTTATGGCTATGATAACTATGATGTCATTTGATATACCTGGACAGTTAGTGCTGAGGTTTATGGCTATGATAACTATGATGTCACTTGATATACCTGGACAGTTAGTGCTGAGGTTTATGGCTATGATAACTATGATGTCACTTGATATACCTGGACAGTTAGTGCTGAGGTTTATGGCTATGATAACTATGATGTCATTTGATATACCTAGACAGTTAGTGCTGATATACCTGGACAGTTAGTGCTGAGGTTTATGGCTATGATAACTATGATGTAATTTGATATACCTGGACAGTTAGTGCTGAGGTTTATGGCTATGATAACTATGATGTAATTTGATATACATGGACAGTTAGTGCTGAGGTTTATGGCTATGAGTTGTCAATGAACTGCTTCCAATAGTCCTGGGTTTGATTACAACAGCCTCCATGTGCCTGCTGTGTGATACTTAATCGGGCAGTGCTCTGGGTCTTTTCTAAAAAGGGATACTTGTGTCCAGTAAGTTTTCTAGGTAAAAAAACAAACATACAAATAAATATATAAAAGTGTGCAGCAGTAGACTACCCCCAGATCTGCTACAACTCTCTTATTAGCAGGCTAGAGTTGTTACTGTCTTGTAACCAGAGCTGAATCATGGTCAAATGGGGCCCTGGGTAGGGTAATGGGTTAGAACCCCTCCACGTCCCTGCCCCCCCCAGCTTCCTCAACCTCTCAGTGTTCTCTCCCAGCAGCCATTCCAGTGTCCCATTACATGCCCCCCCCCCCCGTAAAACACTATTCAAACATGTCAGTTTGCATACTGCTTTCTTATTAACTTCTACAATGATTACAGATAGTTTGGATTTAATTTAAAACAGATTTTATAGTACAAACACTGATAGCCATTTGCTAAACAAAATAGCATACACGTCACAATGAAAATAGACTTAACATGAACAACAGTAGCTAGACTGCATGCACACTGTTTGGTGGGTTAATGCTCCCCAAAGCTCCTAGCTACAGGTGCTGCAGTCCTGTGTATTGCTCTTCTTGTGGACAACACCAACACCCCCCACTGAGATTAATGACCCTGTACTGGTCAGTCATGGGCATGCTTCTTCAGCCAGCTTCTCTGTTGTCTAAGCTGCTAGTAAAGCCCAGCACAAATGGAGTATAGTTAGAGTCAAATCTCCATGGAATTAGTTTCCTTCTACCTTTCTTTCTTTTCTTCTGAGTTGCAAAATTATGTAATCTGCAATCAGATGGAATTAAATCACTATTTTACCACAAATTAGCATAAGAAGATTAACGTTCAATATGTGTAAATAAAATTTCTCTCAATTTTTCACCTTAGAAAAAGGTAGTACATTTAATGGTCTCAGGCATTTCAGGCATCATTATATACATCTGACTAATGACTTGTTGTATAGCAGAGCCACTCTAGGCCCTGAGTTTTATTACACTTCTGATTATCTATCAAATGTGTCTTCTGCACATTCTCATAAATTTTATCACTTGCATATTTGAAATTCATAAGTACTATATCAGGAAGTACAACTGTGCCTAAACAGTAATCCCATTTTGATTCCTGCTTGCACTGCTGAAACTGGTACTTAAGTTTTATTGTACTTAACATTTTAAAACATACGTGCTTGCTAATACTAATATGCTCATGCTGATGTAGTACTCTTCAGATTTTTCCACATATTAAGAAATAGCTATGATGTCACTTGATATACCTGGGCAGTTAGTGCTGAGGTTTATGGCTATGATAACTATGATGTCACTTGATATACCTGGACAGTTAGTGCTGAGGTTTATGGCTATGATGACTATGATGTCATTTGATATACCTGGACAGTTAGTGCTGAGGTTTATGGCTATGATAACTATGATGTCACTTGATATACCTGGACAGTTAGTGCTGAGGTTTATGGCTATGATAACTATGATGTCACTTGATATACCTGGACAGTTAGTGCTGAGGTTTATGGCTATGATAACTATGATGTCATTTGATATACCTAGACAGTTAGTGCTGATATACCTGGACAGTTAGTGCTGAGGTTTATGGCTATGATAACTATGATGTAATTTGATATACCTGGACAGTTAGTGCTGAGGTTTATGGCTATGATAACTATGATGTAATTTGATATACATGGACAGTTAGTGCTGAGGTTTATGGCTATGAGTTGTCAATGAACTGCTTCCAATAGTCCTGAGTTTGATTACAACAGCCTCCATGTGCCTGCTGTGTGATACTTAATCGGGCAGTGCTCTGGGTCTTTTCTAAAAAGGGATACTTGTGTCCAGTAAGTTTTCTAGGTAAAAAAACAAACATACAAATAAATATATAAAAGTGTGCAGCAGTAGACTACCCCCAGATCTGCTACAACTCTCTTATTAGCAGGCTAGAGTTGTTACTGTCTTGTAACCAGAGCTGAATCATGGTCAAATGGGGCCCTGGGTAGGGTAATGGATTAGAACCCCTCCACGTCCCTGCCCCCCCCAGCTTCCTCAACCACTCAGTGTTCTCTCCCAGCAGCCATTCCAGTGTCCCATTACATGCCCCCCCCCCCCCTGTAAAACACTATTCAAACATGTCAGTTTGCATACTGTTTTCTTATTAACTTCTACAATGATTACAGATAGTTTGGATTTAATTTAAAACAGATTTTATAGTACAAACACAAATAGCCATTTGCTAAACAAAATAGCATACATGTCACAATGAAAATAGACTTAACATGAACAACAGTAAATGTATATGCCCTTCAAACTCACATTAAGTGAAGCTGTGTTGAAGCTCACATTCATAGAAAATGCATCTGGCCAGTGGTGGATTAAACATACCTTTGAGCTGTTTTCAAACCATGGGCCTCCTGCACGCATTTTACGACCATACATAAAAGTATGTGTTCTTTGATTCACCCTCATGATTGTATTAAATGATATTCTTTGTTTAATACAGCACCACCTGTTAGACTGCATTTTAAATTGTAGTTTTGAAAATTTTTCCATTAGGAAGTAAAGCAAAACATATGAATCACCCATAGAAGGCCAGTCACACTGATATAATCATAATCCACCAATATCAGTGAATATGCACAGTCTCTACAGAAGTAAAAGTCATCTGAATAATTCCACATGAAAGAGATGTGTAACTAACAAAGAGGTTGCTGCTGGCAAGCAATCTTGCATTTTACTGCTTCATCTACAAAGGAGGACACCCCCTCACAACAACCCTTTATGCTGCACAGTAGTCTCAGCTCAGCAATCAGTCTACCTGGTGTGGGATGAGAACTCACAGCCTTCTGTATCAGAAACAAGTATGCTACCTATTACACCACTGACACTGAAGAATACAACTATAAAAGTCTATGACTGGCATTGACAGACTGCAATCCTCAGTGATTTATAAAAAAAAAGACAATATTAAGGGATATCTGGCAGCTGGTGTGGAGGATAAAGGCACTTGCCTGCCAATAATCAAGCCTCAGTCACTTAATTAGGCAACCCTCCTAACTGGGGCATTTCTCACACACACACACACACACACACACACACACACACACACACACACACACACACACACACACACACACACACACACACTTGTTGGACATGAACTGCTGCTGCACTCACTGTTTTGTTTCCGCTCCTGCACACACGCTCTGCTACATTTGCTGGACATTAATTAATGGAATGGTGCCACATATTATCGAAATCTCTGTTTGTTGACTGCTCTGAAGCCCTAAATCAAATCTATCAATGTTTACATTAGGATGTTGCCGTAACGCTGAGGTTCTGGGGCTTGCTGTTTTTACAGAAGTCCTAAAGATCTGCTGTATTCTTACAAAACATTTCCCAAGAGGTCCTAAAGTCCTGCTGTGTTTATGAAATCTTTGGGCTTGTTTTTTTTTTTTTTATCACCCCCCACAAGCCAACACAGGCCCTAAGCAGATGCCTATGTACCCCGGTGCTGCATCTGGCTCTACATGTAACTATCTTTGTTTTTTCTGTGAAAGGTAACTGTTGTTATCCTGAGAAATGTCTAAATTAACTTAATATAAAAGTACTGTGTTTGATCTCTCCCCCCGACCTCCGCTGAAAATAGGCTTTGCCCAGTTGGACTTTCCCAGTCAACAAACCCAAATAAATGAATGAATGAACAAATGAATAAATAAATAAATAAATACATATAAACATACATGCATACACACACACAAATAAATAAATAATTCTTCTGAGATAAAGGGTCATAGGTGCCTGACTAACAGTGCATTGCCTTACAGTGAAATGTAGGATTAGAGATTGTTATAGCATCATGGTATGTCATCCTTTGCTTAGAATATTAAAAGGTATTCCCTTCCTTCACTCTTCTTCTATTTCTGGTGCTATTGGAAAGGAGCTTTAGTGTGAGTAAAGAAAAACAAAAATCTCTGGAGATCTTTACAAAAGAATTGTGTTTTTTGTTTTTAATATCTTACGCAATTTATCCCTTCCTACAATAACCGGTCTCCCACGACTTCATTCACTGCTAGTAATGCATGTAAAAAGAAGTATATGAAAATACATTTATACACAATAAAGTAGGAAATATCACTTGTATAGTAATTTTCTTACACTGTGGTACTGAAACACAGTTTATCAGCAATGATTGTATGTTGGAGAACTGGTTGGCAAGCATAATGGCAGCTATTTTTACACGTTTCCCTGTAGCACTAGACAATTACTCACCATTGCTAATATAAGGAAACTGAAGACACCAAAGAAAATAGCTTACTCTTAAAAAATGAAGTTTCAGTTCTCTTATTTCTTGCACGAGTCAGAGATGGAAATGTTGACCTCAGTTTAACAACTCATCCAATGGACAACATGAGCTCAAAACTAGTGCTATAACAACCTCCCACAAATTACAGCTGACTTTTTTACGTGCAAAAAAAGACAGACAGTCATCCAGCCAGCATAATGATATGCTATCATGCAAACTATAAATACACTTCTTTTAATCATGACTATTAATGTACTAGTCGAATCCCTGGTTAATTTGTCCTGTGTCTTAAGAGAACATTTTTGAGAAGAATTCCTGTCTGGTGATCTGAACATGGGAATAGCTCTCAACTTATTTGCTCAACAATTGTGGATAAAGTAAAAAATAATTTAGGAAGAGGGAGGGTCAAACAAAGGGATGATTTGTGAATATTACTCTAATTCACTTAGAAAGTTAATAGGACAACAGGTTTTATGACAACATGCATTTTCTGAACAATAAGTAATATCATACTCAGTCTGACATTACTTACTGAATTTAAGAAAAAAATTAAAAGTCATGAGAGACAGTTCAAAAATGGTGTGACTTTCAGCTTTTCCTGGTTAGGGGTCGCCACAGTGGAACTCCGGTCCGCTCATGATTGGCAGTAGATTTTTACTGTGCCGAGTTGCCAGCCTGATGCCCAACCTTCAATGAAGGCATGCCCATTCACGCTCGCACCTACCTGCATGTCTTAACATCACTCAACCATGGGGAGGACATGCAGACTCCAGACAGAAGGTGCTCCAGCCGAGACTCAAACGGGAGAACCTCTTGCTGTAAGGTGACAATGCTAGCCACTGCACCACCGTGGCTGACAGAGACAGTTCAAAAATATGAGGCAAAATCAGAGACAGTTCAAAAATATGAGGCAAAATCATTGACATTCTGCAAAATATATTCTGCAAACCTTTGACAGTTGAGACTAAATTAGTATAGCTGTAGGAGTCATTATGGAAAGTACATACAATTCTTGAAAGTCTAAAATAAATTGCACTGGTATTCTTTCCTTCTGTTTTCAGAAACTCATTTGTGTGTGCAATAGTTCTTGTGTCCTAATAATGGTGAAAGACCACTGTCGCTTGGCCTTCTCTAAAGGGTTGGGGATTGGCATAATGGTTAAGGTGTTTACCTCATAGACAAAAGGTACAGGGTTTAATTCTCATTAAGGGAGGCTAGCTAGGCTTGAAATGGCCCACAAGAGCAGCTAGCCAAGTACTTACCTGTGAGCTGTAAAAGGCTAGGCACACTGAAAGCACTGACGTATGGACACATGACCTTTGCCATTACAGCAGACCAGCAGCAGCTGTAATGTTAATTGAATCCAGATCACTACACCAGTGGGTCTGACCATCACTACATTTTAAAGTTAAATTCTCATTAAACTTTGACAGCTGCAGTGAATCTCATCTGGGTCTGCCAATAAAGACATGAGTGACAACACAACATATTTCATTGTGGACTGATTTGACATATTGCCCTTAATGGTATCATATAAAAACATTATATTTGGGCAAATACGTGTATGATTTCACTATTGTATGGATGATTAGCCATGTCTGTTAGCTACCACAAGTAATCAGTGAATAACCTCTGTAAAAGCAGGGTAATAGTTTTCAGTGTTTTCCTTTGTTGAGATTTATCTGAGATACATTGTTGGTTCTTACAAACTAGATCTTCTGGTCCCTGGTGTCTTATTTTTTTTGGTCCCCCTTGGGACATCTTTTTCACCAGCCCATTCCCCAGGGCATCACATCCATGCCATGTTTAAGGTTCTGTTGGAGCCAGTCATAGATTATAAGGGCATCCTGGGGCTCAGCCATCTCCACTTCTACCCTGTGTTTTTTTTTCTTTTAAAATGTTCTACCCACTCCGTGCCCCCACCTATCACTCTTGTTGATTTGTTCGATGGCCAATCCCCTCTTGGGACCGCACCTCCCTTAAATGAGCATCATCAAATAATGCCCTCTTACCCTGTCAGTCCCCTGAGTTACAAACTGAACTTGGGTCAATTGGAGCATAGTTAGGGCTTTATCCCTCTGCTATACTGGAAAGGCTACCCTCAGTGCCCTATTGATCCATTTCACCTTCCCAGTCTACCTTCTTTGTATTTATGCAGTTATTTTTATTGACTTGGTTAGTTCCAGTAGGTTTGCAGCCTATTTGCAAGGGAAGCCTGAGGTAGTATTTATAGAATTTCCACATACAGGAAAAATGTAGCCAGGAGACTATGAAAATCCATTGCCTCTTGTTCTTGTAAGTGAAATTTTTAACTGCCACCCAAGCTACTAGCAACTCAGGATGATGGGACCTCTCTCATCCAAAGACTGGCAGAACACTTTCTTAATGCTAAACAGTATGGGAATACGAATGGAGTGCTTAACCTGCAGTACTGGAATATGAATCAAAGCAGCTGGCATGGGAATAGAACCTAAAGCCTTTGGATTTTCCAGGCATCAGAGGCAGGTGTGCAACTTGCTGGGCCATTGACACTACTTATCATATCACTATGAATGGGAGAAGTCTTCTTTCGTAGGTGGGATTAGTCTTCTGGTAGCAACATGTTGCTGGAGTAGTGGGAGGTAAAACTGGACCACCAAGTATCAGATGTACACAGTTGTTCATTTTTATTATCTTTTTGCTACCACTCCCTAAACTTTTTCTGTGTCAGAAGTCCACTGTATGGAAACTCTGGCCTGTGTTGTCTCTTTATGCTTCTGCACTCTCAGTACCATTTTGTGGTGTGCAATGTTTACACATAGTCAGTGAGCACCCTTTGTGTGCCTGAGACTAGATTTCTGGTAACCACTGAGGATTTTCCTGCAGTAGAACAGCACACTACCTCTTCCTGAGATAGGAGAGCTAGCTATGAGTCAGTCAGTCTTACTCCTTCTGACCAGATCCTTAACTGATTCAAAGTAATGAGCATTAGTAATGAGTTTATTCTGTCATAGACTGTACTATGCTACCTTTTAGCAAAATGACACAACTTACAACATTTCTGGCTTAATAGTTTAAAATTTTCTCTCATTGTTCTTTTCCAGCAGTCTGTGCAATAAGTCTGTGTGACACTATTAATAAAAGTGTCCCTTCTTTCTACTTGGGATGAAATGCTTCTCAACATTTGTCTCACTGACAAAAACCCACCTCCCCATTAACGCTTCTTGCTTGGATAGTTTTTCCACACTGATATGGGTAAAATATTATGCAGGAACTAGATACCTTGCCTGGCCTTGAGGTCTGCCCAGGTTCCATTTCAGCTGGCTTGTTCCTACTGTATTAAATTCACCTGCAACTTCTTCCCATTGTAACCATTATTGCAAATATCAGTGAATGAGAACTCAAAATATTTTTTCCTTGCTTTGGTCTTAATGTGCTATTTTAATCTGAAAAAAAAGGATATCAAGTCAGAATAGCCAAAGGCAGGTTGTGCTAATGACCTTTGTAATGTCTTTGCAATTGTCACAAGTCCTTCATTTTTACAGGCCCTATTACATCTCTGGTCATTATTTCCCCTAGTCATTTGTCTATATGGTAAAAATTGCACTAGTACTGTCAGGTCTACATTGAAAAGCTGGGACAATTTTATCAAATGTGTCACTGTGTTAGATTGCAGATGGTGGCTGTGAAACTAGTTAAATATAGCTCTCTGACTATGAAAACTGAGAGTTTGTTTTAAAAAAGCTAGTAAAGTTATCGATTTTGGATACATTTGATTACTGGCCGGCAAGTACAACACACAGTTGTCAAGAAATATTAAGACTACAAAATTTAAGGGAAAGTCAGTTAAAAAAGTAGAAGTAAAAGTTTTGATAGAGAATAACCTTGTGGCTGATCAATTTATACTCTTGGAGTAGGAGACCACTTCTAGCAACCTATAAAGTCAAATGATAAAAATCAGAAATAAATAGAGGAAATACATTCAGATGAACTGAGTGATTTGCAGATGTAAGAGATTAGTGAAATGGACTGATACTGTTGTCTACTGAATGGCAGAAAATGAGGATTCCAATAAGGAACTATTTAAAAAAATAACAGGATAGAGCAAGGAAAGAAAATCTGATGTTTTGTCTCATCCCTGAGATATGTGACGAGGCGGACTGAATCACTTTTATGTGGAGAGAATTAAGTAAATGGACTGGCATTCCAGAGTAAAAACTATTAATTTAGTGGGAGAGCACAAAATGTGTATATTTACCTGAAATCTTACCATTAGGAAACAGCGAAGACCTATTCATTTTTAGCTCTTTGGCCTCTCTGCAGCTGACCATCAGCTCACCACAGTCCTCCTCTTCATTCTTTTGGTGTATCAGAATGACAGCCTCCTCCAAGCTAATCCTGACCAATGTTTGACGACAGTGAGGGGATAGGGATTGTGTCTTCAGTATGCCCTGCATCCCATGCCCCTTACTCACCAGTGATGGCTTTGGGATGGATATGAAATGGAGTGTGCTGGCATATCATCCCACCTCTGCAGTAAATAAGCCACTGTCCCTGCCTCTCTTAGATAATGCCCCCTGCACATCCCCAGCCTTCGCTGTAGCACTACCACAAGATGCATTCAGTGCATGCCTTCCCACATCATTACCTTAGATGTCTGAGCTGATAAGTCAAACCAAGTGGCCTGGACCGTAAGCCAGGGATGTATCCCTCTCCACTATGGCTCCAAGTACTATTGTGGTGAAGATGCAAACCACCAGCAGGAGGACAGGTTCCTGAGTAAAATGAGGCAGAGGAAAGGTGCTGATACTTGATGACTGTCTGTTGTATATCAAATAAAAAAGGGAAACAAATTGATGTCAGCAACCAGAGGATGTGATGAGGGTAAAATGATATTCAAACTGGTATATCCAACTGTTTTCAGAATGTTTTTCTTGGTGGGTTGAAGACATGGAAGCAGAGCAGGTGGTGGGTAAAAAAAATAAAAGTTTTTGTCAACAGAAAACACATGAGCAGTTAAAAGGGATTCAGCTTCTTACCTTCTAGTGCTAAATGTGGCCAGAGAGAGAATAAGCCAGTGAAACTACTCCCACTGTTTCAAGGAAAGATGTATGAATGACAAAGAGAAGCCCAGGAACTGACCAAAAGAATACTAGATTCAAACCCAATGTCACCATTGACAGAGGGGGAAGATTAGAAGAAAAAATAAAATTATTTTTTTAGAAAAGAAAACTAGGAAAACTGCAAAGTATTTATTTCATTATAATATGGTTAAGTAATGTGGAGTTCTGAGGCATGAGAAACAAAGCAACAAAGTTTGACCTATGCCAATTGTTTTTATTTATTTTTATCTAGTGAGAAAACTGAAATATCAGTCTCTCTTTATGTTTTAGCAGCACAGAGGAAAAGAATGGTAAACAAAAATGAATGTAAGCAGAGTGATTTTCATTTCTGAAAAGGCTTTCTGACTTTACATATTATCTTTGCAAAAATCTGACAAGCTAGACTATAGTAAATATTGTAATACTCCTGCATACTTTGTGTGCTTATTTCATAAATTAAGCAATAACTGGGTAAGAAAGTAGTTAGTTAAATGTATAACAAGCTAGTAAGCAGGACAGGAAAATATGCAAAAGCTGTGAATAAAATGAAATAGTGCGTGTGATACTGCAGTTACTGTTTGGTGTTGGGGAGGATGGCTGAGCTTTCTGCTATAACCCTCAAATGAAAAATAAAAAAGTTTTATGCATTATAGAGGCAAATAGATAAGTTACTACATGTAGATTTAGTAAAGGGGTCTGGTTTTATAAGCTAAACATTTTAAACATGAGAGAAAGTTAAGAAAATCTGATAAATTGTAAACTTAGAAGACATCTGTGACCAGATGCACTTGAGATATGGCAGACATCAATCAGAAACTGACCAGGCAGTGCATTGTAAGTGCCCTTCTCAGTGGATCACTGAGAGATATACTTTAAATTCAAAAGGGCAATGACATTGGGAAGGGAATGCAACACAAAAATGAAGAGGGACGTAATATGTTTCTAAAACCAAACTGTGCCTCAGTAGCTCCAGTTTGAGAAACTGCTGAGGAAATAGTTATAACAGTTTATTAGTTGAAGGCTGGTCAAAATGTTTTTTATTAGAACTAGTAAAAACAAAAAATATTCAATTAAATATATGCAAATCATTTTCTATGCTGGGGAGAAATTGTGAAATCGTGCTGCAGCATGATTAACCTCAGCTTTCTAGTAAGTAAAACATGTGTGAGCTGCCATTGAACTGGACCATTAGCTGGAAGGATTGTACTTTTTATTTTCCTTTTATATTATATAGTTCTGTGTGATATGTGTATGATAGAAAGGGAAGAAGTTATGTTATAAATTGCAATATCTGAAAAAAGTTAACATGCTATCTACAAAGGGATGAATATTTGTTAATATGTAGAATTTGCCAAAGGCAAATCTGTTTATATAAGCTGCCATATTGAATATTATGTGCAAAAGAAATGTCATGCATTATTAAACAATATAATGTTAACTTTTTAGAATGCTTGCACTGTCAATATTAACATGGTATGTAAATGGCTTAAACAGGACAGTTAAAAGGTGAAGGACAATGTATTACATTAATAAGTTGCAAATAGCAATGCTACAGGAGATACACTTGGACAGAAATGAACATGGGAACATGCTGACGCAAGGAGGGCTTCTGGGTGGGTACTCAGGACAATATCATGGACAAAAGAAGATGGGAGCCATTTTATTGTCAGGGAGAGGGATTCCAATAGTTGCAGAAGAGGAAAGGAAGATAGCATTGGCAGATTTGTGGCAATGAGGTTTTATTAGCAAGGAAACAGATTTACTTTTGCATGTGTTTATATTCTCCCTAACATTAAGATGTTCAAGCCGAGAAGGATTGGAGGGGAATAATATATGTTAACAAAGTGTTTTAGTTATAAATGGTGACCAGAATTTGATTTGTAATAGTATGTATCAGGGGACCTAGTTTTAATAGAGGGGTTGTATCAGGGGGACTTAGAAAGTTACAGAAAGTAGATTTTTAAAGAAATGTATGAAAGTGTTTGGTCTGTATGATATTATTTCATCAGCAGGAGCTGAAAGAGAATTTGCATATTATTCCCAAGATGCAGCAAATAAGCCAGGTTGAATAGAATTTGTATATCAAAACAGTATGTTCATTTGACTGAAAGTATTTAGATATCTAGTAACTGTATCTTGCAACCTCCTGAGAGGATTAGACTTCAGATGCAGGGTAATAAAGTGAAGGCAAGGCACTGGTACTTTCCAACATAATTACTGAAAATAGTAGAACTTAACGGCTGAGTAACAGATCAAATTCAAGAGCTGCTAGGACAGATAGGGACCACTCCTGAAGGGGTAGCACTTGGAAAATGTTGAAATTGTATTTAAAAGTATAACTGAAATTAGAGAGAAGGGAAATAGGAATATTTAGAAAAGTTTGCAGACGTTAATTCACTGCAGAATAAAAGGGATTTTTTTCAGAACCGAACAGCTGCAGAGTGCTAGAGAAAAACAACTGAGCAATTTAGCTAATATGATTGACTTAAAAAAATACTTTTAAGTAGCTATTTGTTTTTTTTTTCTCAAAATGCATTGATGTTTATTGATATGCAACATAATTAATGTAATTTAAAAAAAGCAAATATCAAGCGACAGAACCTGTTAATACAACTAAGGTGCAAAATGGTTGTAATCTTCTCCTTTTGGCTTTTCCCAGTTAGGGGTCATCACAGCGGATCACCTGTCTGCTCATGATTGGAGATTTACAGTGTTGAGTTGCCAGTCTGGTGCCCAACCTTCCATGGAAGGCATGCACCCACTCATGCCTAGGGCTAGTTTAGTGTGTCCAATCCACCTACAGCATGTCTTTGGGAAGTGGAAGGAAACCGGAGCACCTGGTGGAAACCCACGCAACCACAGGGAGGGCATGCAGACTCTGCACAGAAGGTACCCGAGCTGAGGATCGAACCGGAGACCCTCTTGCTGTGAGGCGACAACACTAACAGCTGCATCACTGCAGCCGTCCCTCAAAATGGTTGTAATAATCAGTTCAAATACACATCATTTAAGAGCCACTGGAGAGGCATTAGAGTCTTTTTCTGTTTTGCAAAAAGAAACAAAAGGTGATAAGTGTCACCCTGATACTAAAACTCTACCCATTTAATTATCTGGCCAATACATAACATTTTCTAGCTACCAACATGGATGGAAATTATTTAGGCTGTATCCGTTCCAAAAATTTAAGTTCAGACATATTTCTAGCAAGTCTTGCAATGTGAGAATGGATTGCTGCTTCCATTTCCTTGTTCCACATCTTTTCAGCAAAAGAGTTACCAAGACAAAAGCCATAACTTTGACTTTACTTAGTCTGCTAAAGTCACTGATTCATAAGAAACAACTGTTGCCTCCATATTTCCTCCATTTTGGTTTGCAGTTGATTTTTATAGAGGGATAATCTAAGGTAGTGCCAGAAAATATGAATCCAGTCAGCTTCTTCCCGGTTGCCACATCTCCAAAACTGATAAACAACACCGTCAAAAAGCCTAGCAAAACACACTGGAGTGTAAAAATATTTGCACATATACTACCATCCAAAGTATCTGTTTCTTTTAGATTTTGTCACATACCTACATATAATTAATATCCTAGTCTATGTTTCCATTGGAATGTTTATCCTAATTTCTCCCTCCCATTGCATTCTAAATCTTTCAGTGCAACTGTTAACTAGCATCAGCTTCCATGGACTACTAGTTTGCCCCTTAAGCAGATAGTTCTGATCTTTGTTAGACAGAACCCAACTAACCAATGGAGGGTACCCATCTGTGGGGATCCTGTATAATTGCAACCTATTCATATTCAATTAGTTTTGATATACTGAGAACCAAAAAGAGAGAGAACCTTGGATGTGAACAAACAAATAACCAAAACACAACCCAAGTAATGGCCAATCAACAAGGAAACAGAGAAAATTTGCAGGTTCACTCAAAAACATTGGAACTCCAAAGTAGACAGGAATTACTTTATTACAGAAAGTTAAGTGCTTTCATCTGATTAAAATGCAGGGACTTCATCAGAACTAATGAAAAAAATATATATATTAAATTACGCAACAATACAAAACCCCCTCATTTTGTACTGCTTCTTAATTTAATATATGTGTTTTTAATATTTATAGTATTTTTAACATAAATCATTAGTATTAATTATGCAACATTATTCTGATTTGATGAGTAAGTCATATGACTTCCCTTGGCTTGGGTTTAAATAATTGCAAGATGAGTTTTTTCATTAGTTCTGATGAAGTCCCTGTATTTTAACAGGGCAAAAACACTTGACTTTCTATAATAAATTCATTTTTATGTGCTTTGGAGTTCTGACATTTTTTGAGTGAACCATTATGTTTTCTTTGTTTCCTTGTTGACTGGACATCACTTGGGTTGTGTTTTGGTATTAGTTTTGATACACTCCCTTTCACAAGTTGAGTATTGGTAGAATGTTTGCCCGGAAACAACTTTTCCATCTGACATCAGCTGACCTCAATAAAACAGTTCCCAGCATGCCTTTACTGTCTGGTGCTCACTAGCCGTTATAAAGGCTTCTCTTACAATGTCCTATATTGTTATCCTGCAATAACTGCACCAGGGAGGAGACAGTTATTGAGATGATTCTAAAACAGGTTTCCTTCTAGATATACTCCCCCTTCATAGACATTCATATAGTCCCCATAGTCCATCCAAGAAAACAAGGGCTACTGTTTTCCACTCAGCAGAATAGGACTGGTTGACTAAAGCTAGAAAGTGTTTACAATTTTATTGCTTTTACATATTTCTTGAAGTCTTCTAGACTAGTTCCAGCACCCCCCCCCCCCATATCGTGCTTGCTGGTAAACTTAATATGTCAGCTGATACTCTGCACTTATTTCCATACCATATAAAATGTAACACATATAAAATGTAACATCTGACTTTTCAGTTGTTGCAGGAATCTGCCTAGTAGGGAATTTAAGAGGGTCAGACCATGATAAAGAACCAAAGGAAGAACAAACCAGTTAACAACTTGCACTCTTTGGGGCAGATTCAAACACAACGGTTTCCACTGCTTTTCATCTCTCAGCCTAGTGACAGCTACTCCATTATAATATTTTGTGGAGGGCTAAAGAGAAGAGGCTTATATTAGCCCAAAGCAGTTAATGGGAGAGTCTACTTCCAGGATGGGGTATAGCTGCCTTAAAGCCTGCGAGGGAAAGTAATTTATTTTAAGGGCTTCAATTTTCTGTATATTAACTTTATAACCTGAGAACTCCCAAAAGCCCTTCAATATTCCAAATACCACTGGTAGATCACTCTCTAGATTTGACAGATGCAACAAGAGATCATCTGCATATGGCAATACTTTATACTTCACACCCAATAATCTGTGACCCAGTATGTGTGCCTGTCTAAACCTTGCTACCTGTAGCTGCAAGTATAATTTAAACAAAAGTGATGACAAGAGGTACCCTTGCCACATGCCTATGGTAAGGATAAATGGTAAGGAAAGTTTCAACCCTACTTTTATCTTTCTGGTTGAGGTTATATACAAACCCTGAATGAGATATCCATATACTGCCGGGAAGGCCATTTTTCTTAATAGCAGAAAAAAAGATAATTCCAGCTGACTTGATCAAACCCCTTCTCTGCATCTAGGCTAGCTATTACCAGAGGGATTCCCTTTAGCTGAGAATCATCTATTATAAGAAAAGTCTTAAGGATGTTACGGAATGTAGCATAACCTGCCATTAATCCCTTTTGCTCTAAATGGATCATGGAGTACAGGCAGATGGAGATTCTTGATGTTATGCTAGACATGAATAGTTTATAATCATACTCCATATTGTATATTGATATGTGTGAATATGTGAACAAGGGATCCTTGTTAGGTTTCAGCATTAAAGATATAATTGCTTGATGCCAGAAAGATGGAGAGGAGACCCCTTCACAAGCAGCTATTTTTGAAAATAATGACAGAGTGCAGAAATTGCTGTAGTAAAACTCAGGTAACTATGAGAAGAAGAATGCCTAGCAATCCTGAAGAAGGTAATGCAAATGTTTTGGAAATTTTATGAACATTTATATAAGGCTGAGGACTGAGAAAGTCAGGATAAGGTGCAATTGCAAATCTGTATGGAAGATTTCGATTTGTCAATGTTAAAGGTACAAGAGGTTCAATTGTTGATAGCAGGATAGACAGAGAAGGAATAAAAGTTGTTACATACAGTCAATTCACAGCGAAATCCTCAGGAGCAAATTGCATTCCTATAAAAGTTTGGAAGCATGGAGGGAAGGAATTGCTAAAGGCTTGAAAGGTGTTATTTAATAATGTATTGAACAGTAAGAAGTGCTGGCATCCTGGTGTAAGGCAATGGTAGCAGTACTGCAGAAAAAGGGGAAAACTGTTCCTAATTTAGCTAAGAGAATAGCAAACATGCTACCAAAATTGATAGACATAGAGCAATGTGCTTTTGTGGAAGGTAGAGAGACATTTGACAATATTTAGAGAACAATGATGATTCCAAAGGATTAAAAAGATTTAAAAAATGTCATTACTGTTGGCAATCTTGGATGCTGAGAAAGCATTAGACAAGGAATGTTGAGATTTTATGTGTAGAGCAATGCCAGTATTTGCATTTCTTATTAAAATAATAGAGTTAATAAGAAATAGCCAAGGAATTGTTATGGCTAGGCTTGTATAGGCCATAGGGCCAATAGCCTAGTACCAACCTATGAACCTATAAGACAATATGAGGCATCAGAGATGAGACTAAAGGGAGGAGAGGTATATTCAGGCAAATTGATTTTTTGCAGGGGAAGCAGGCGGGGATGTTCTGTTCCTCTCTATTATTTGCCTTACACTTGGAACCTTTACAAGAAAGATAAATAACCCACAAATCCAGGAATATAACAGTTGTGCTAATGAAGACAAGATAGCCTTGTTTGCAGATGATATTATTTTATTGTATATAGCAGTTCCAGAACAAGATGTACCAGTGCTGTGTATTTTAATTTGAAATAGTTTCAGACATTTTGGAATACAAAATAAATAAAGATAAAATGAAGGCAATAATAGTAAATGTGTGCTTACACATGAGTTAGTTCAAGAATACCCCTATTTATGGGAACATGACAAAAGGAAATACTTGGGAATATTAGTTAAAAGAAAGTAGTCATGTCAGCTAAACAAACATGGGAGAAGACTAAGCAGAACATAATCTGAAAAATACAAGACTGGAAGCTTATGGTCATGGATTTGGATAGTAATACACTGGCAGTGAAAATGTTTATAGTTCCCTTGGTTATATAAGGAGGCCAGGTATATATTTATCAGCCAGATGAGAAGCTGTGAATGACAAGTAGGAAGGAATGAAAGAGTTTAACTGGGAGGGGAAATGTCAAGAGTTAAACGGAATAAGCTGATTATGGGGCAAGGGGATTAGGTCTACTAGATATGAAGGCATACTTGAAGGCCACACAACTTACATTTAAATACATAGAAACATAAGCTTTGGGATAGAGATCAAAGTGGAAAAAGATGATGGTTGCACAAAAGGAAAGCACATGTAATAAAGAGATTTAAGGAACCTGTCGCAACAAGAAGTAAAGTTATAGAAGAAGGGGGTAATGAGTGTGAAAAGTACCTTATAAGGAGAGGTAGACAATATGCTAATGAAGACAAAATCCTGAAAAATAAAATGAAACTCTTTAATGTAAATAAGTTCCTGGTAGTAAAAAAGCACCAAAGATATAAGGAGTAAAATATAGAGTCTGTACTATGTCTGTTTGAGGCAAAAAGAAGGAGAAGGAGAAGGAGACAGAGAGAGAGAGAGAGAAAAAGTCAAAGTAAATATTTTTCATCATCATCATCATCACATCAGCCCCCCTTTTCCCATTTTTCTACATAGGGTTGGGGTACTGTGTTAACTGTCACCAACTCTCTCAATTCAGTGCCACACTCCTGCCCTCTTCAACACTCATGCCTGACTGTCGCAGATCTTCTTTCACACAATCCATCCACCTCTTTTCTGGACATCCTCGCTTCCTCTTACCTTCTTCCTGTCTGTCCCAAATCTTCCTCACCAGACTGACTTCTGCTTTTCTACATGTGTCCAAACCACCGTAAACTGCTCTCTCTGATCTTTCCTGCAATTGGAGCTGCTTTGGCTTCTGGTTTTGTGTCCTCATTTCTTCGTCTGTCCCACAGTGTGCATCCTATCACATTTCTCAGGCACTTCATTTCCATCACCTCTAACTTTTTCAACTGTTCTGCCTTTACTGCCCAGGTTTCTGTACCATACAGTAGTATTGGTCACACCACTGTATTGTACACCTTACTTTTCAGCTTCTTTGGCATTCTTCTGTCACAGACTACACCTGACATTCGATGCCAGTTGGCTGAAGCACCTCTAATTTTAGCTTTGACCCCTTCATTCAGACTTCTCTTCTCCTCAGCCACCCCTCCCAGATACTTGAAGCTGTTTATCTGTTCCATTATCTTCCCTTCTATCCCTATTCTCAGCTTCTTCTGATTTCCCCGATTTGCTGCCATTATCACCATCTTATCTGTGCTTAGTTTCATCCCATGGTCCTTCAGTTTTGCATTCCATTCTCCTGTCCTTTGCTGAAGTTCTAGCTAAGAGTGTCCCTGTAATGCCACATCATCTGCATACAGCAACTTTGTTGATCTGTCCCCTCTGACCTGTTTGCTAATGTAGTCTATCATCAGTATGAACAGCAATGGGCTCAGAGCCGAACCCCTCTGTGAGGCTAAACACTGTTCGTACTTGAGTCATTGGGTCCTTGTACATAGCCTATAATTTCTACCAATGTTTCTGGGACTTTAAACCACTGCAGTACTGCCCAAATCAGCTTTCTTGGAACCTTGTCATATGCTTTCTCCAAGTCTAGGAATGCCCAGATGGACTCTCTCCTCATCTCTAGCTTCTTCTGAAATATATATGTCTCACTGCGAATCAGGTCAATTTGCTGCATTCTCACTGCAAACATTGGGTCAATTGTGCTGCATACATCAGGTCAATTGTGATGCACAATGGACAGGGCAAACTCCCAAAAAACGTCTTCATAAAAATATTTACAAAAGTAAATATTTTTATGAAGACATTTTTGGGGAGTTTGACTGGTCCATTGTAGCATCCATGCCATCTTTTCTATTCATTTATTTAAGTGCATATTTGTTAGCTGAGTCAATTGATTGGTCTGATGACCTTAAAAAAGAAGGAGGGAAAGATGGTATAAAGGAATAACAGAACTTTTAAATGAAATAAAGAAACTGATGAGTCAATGAAAACAGCAAGACATGGCAATGCCCTATTTAAGGTTATTTAAGGATGGATTACCTCTTGAAATTTCTTCCTGAAATATCCTTAACAGTATTAGACGTAATTATTATTAACTGGCCTTTTAGTCATGTGTACTACTGGGATGTGAAGGGGCTGGTTGGGCTTATCTACACACCACAGCCATTTCATGAATCACTCAGAGTGTGCATGCCTTCATTGAGGCAGTTCCAGGAGAGACAGTGCATATAGCTAATTAACATATATCTGTCCCTGGACTGCTCTATCAGCATACAGCATGGACATAGTGCCAGCCCTACACAGTGATACACATTTTCATGCTACAGCACTGTCCTGCACCATGTTAGGGCTGTCTTAGAATTCAGAAAGGTTACTGGGACCTGTGCATATGGTGCTTACAATGTAGTAACCTTTATCAATGCCCCTCCCCACATGTCTTCATGCTAGAGCACTATCCTGCACCATGTTAGGGCTGAGGTTACTGGGACATAAGCCTGAGGTGCTTAGAATGTAGTTACCTTTATCAATGACCCCTCCCACCTTTTTCATAAATAATAACAAGGAATGTAAGAAATACAAACTGTACTTGGAGAAGAGGAATTAAGTGCATGAATTAGTACATTTTGAGTAAATTATTAAACTATTTTGCAAGAAAGTTTTGTGAGCATGAAAACTTCCTTAGGTATAGTGATAGTAGCAAAGTTAGCTGTAAGTGAGATGAAAAGGAACACTAACAAAAGGAATACATGAGATTACCAATGATAAGAACATTATATAGGTTATGAAATTAAGATTAGGATGTCTCGGGATGAAAGAAGAAGGGGTTAGCTATAAATAAATCCAGAAGGTAACTACTTAGAGGTGTAGGCTAAAAGGATATTTTTGTTGGAATAATACAGAATGAAGGTGAGGGCATTCCAATGGAATTAGCTTATATACCCAGTGAGTTATATAAAATATGGGCATTTTTTGATATACTGTTGTTTTTACCCCAAATCACGAGTTTTACTTGTGGCCAATCTTTCAATAATTTCTGAGAAAAATAATAATTTTCCTTATGTCAATTTCCAAGAGTGTTTGGATGCTCCTAGGTCATGTTACCTCATATCAGTTGAGCTATAGTATATGTGCCTCCTATTAAGCTCTTGGTGACCAGAGTGTACTACCATATGTATGTTCATACTGTAGTGTACAATCTGCACATCCTACAGACGTTTTAATGTGAAGCTTATATCTTGCCTACTCCCAGTAAACGCTCCCCTAATAAAGTTCTTCTTACTCTCTTCTTCCAAGACAAATGAGTTGCATTTTTCTGCTCACTTGTATCTCTGATCATTCACATCTCCTTACTTGTGTCTGCAAGTATCCTGGTCCAGTAACTGAACCTGCTCATTTGCATATCCCCACCTGTGTCTGCCAGTATCATCTGCTAACTGAATGCAAGTGACCAGTAGTACAGCATAAGCCAAAACCTCTTTCCATCAGTACTGGATGTTTTTAGAAAAATGCTGAGGTGGTTATTTAAAAAAATGAATAGGGGGGTATGTGAGATGGATCTAATGAATACTACATGTAATTAATCCATCTGAAGGGTATGAGCATAAGTTTAACAATACATGGCCCTGAAGTAGCACGAATGTAGGCTGTAGATAGTTAACTGATGGCTACTATCTACCACAGAAAGCTGTGGTTAATGTATTTATAGGTTTCACTGTCAAGCTTATAACCTAATGCTCTTCAAGAAGCTTGGCTCCCTCAGCCCATGGTAATATTGTGAATTCCCCACATACATAGTAAGATTATTTTTGTAGGAGGTTAATGAATGACTTCTGATTTTATGGGAACATTATTTCATAATCCTAGCATGTACTGTGTAATGTATGCATAATTTTTTCTAATATTGATAATTACTTTAAATACTGAGTTTCCAGATCTGGTGTTGGTTCAGCTACTCAAGCGTTGTAGGCATACATTTAAAAAGAGAACCAGCCCTAACAAGTTAGATGTCACTTCGTAATAACCTATAAGAAACAGAATATAGTGGCAGTTCTTATATTTAATTTATTTTTTATTTAAATTTGTTTATCAGAGTAGAGCACAGATCGAGATAGATATCAAGCTCAGTCAGGGTGTAAAAACACAGCAAATTTACATACATTTGAAGTTCATAAAAAGTTGTACAATGTAGTGTACAACAACAGCAACAATAAAAATAGTATAATGCAGTATACAACAATAATAAAAATAGTAGTAGAAAGTAGTATACAATAGTAATAAAAATAGTAGTACAATGTAATACACAATAAAATAGTAGTATAATGCAGTATACAACAATAATAAAAAATAGTGGTAGAATGTAGTATACAGTAGTGATAAAAATAGCAGTACAATGTAATACACAATAAAATAGTAGTATAATGCAGTATACAACAATAATAAAAAATAGTAGTAGAATGTAGTATTCAGTAGTAATTAAAATAGCAGTACAATGTAATACACAATAAAATAGTAGTATAATGCAGTATACAACAATAATAAAAAATAGTAGTAGAATGTAGTATACAATAGTAATAAAAATAGTAGTACAATGTAATACGCAATAAAATAGTAGTATAATGCAGTATACAACAATAATAAAAAATAGTAGTAGAATGTAGTATGCAATAGTAATAAAAATAGTAGTACAATGTAATACGCAATAAAAATAAAATAGTAGTATAATGCAGTATACAACAATAATAAAAAATAGTAGTAGAATGTAGTATACAATAGTAATAAAAATAGCAGTACAATGTAATACGCAATAAAATAGTATAATGCAGTATACAACAATAATAAAAAAAGTAGTAGAATGTAGTATACAATAGTAATAAAATAGCAGTACAATGTAATACGCAATAAAATAGTATAATGCAGTATACAACAATAATAAAAAAAGTAGTAGAATGTAATATACAATAGTAATAAAAATAGTAGTACAATGTAATACACAATAAAATAGTATAATGCAGTATACAACAATAATAAAAAATAGTAGTAGAATGTAGTATACAATAGTAATAAAATAGCAGTACAATATAATACACAATAAAATAGTAGTATAATGCAGTATACAACAATAATAAAAATAGTAGTAGAATGTAGTATACAATAGTAATAAAAATAGCAGTACAATGTAATACACAATAAAATAGTATAATGCAGTATACAACAATAATAAAAATAGTAGTAGAATGTAGTATACAATAGTAATAAAAATAGTAGTACAATGTAATACACAATAAAATAGTATAATGCAGTATACAACAATAATAAAAAATAGTAGTAGAATGTAGTATACAATAGTAATAAAAATAGCAGTACAATGTAATACACAATAAAATAGTAGTATAATGCAGTATACAACAATAATAAAAATAGTAGTAGAATGTAGTATACAATAGTAATAAAAATAGCAGTACAATGTAATACACAATAAAATAGTAGTATAATGCAGTATACAACAATAATAAAAAATAGTAGTAGAATGTAGTATACAATAGTAATAAAAATAGTAGCAAAATGTAATACACAATAAAATAGTAGTATAATGCAGTATACAACAATAATAAAAAATAGTAGTAGAATGTAGTATACAATAGTAATTAAAATAGCAGTACAATGTAATACGCAATAAAATAGTAGTATAATGCAGTATACAACAATAATAAAAAAATAGTAGCACACTGTAGTATACAACAGCAATGAAATAGTACTACAATGAAGTGTACAACAACAACAACAATAACAACAACATAGTAGAACTATGAAGTATACAACAACAATAAAAATAATCGTATAATGATGTGTACAACAACAATAAAACAGTAGTACAATGAAGTGTACAAGAGCACCAATAAAAATAGTAGTAGAATGTACTATACAACAACTACAATAAAATAGTAGCACAATGTATCATACAACAACAAAAATGCAATTAATGAAGAAGTTTAGATATATTGTAGAATGGAAGGAGAACTTTGATGTAGGGTGATTAAAGATGAAAATGTAAATTAAGAAGGGCTTTGCAGTAACTAGAAAAGAGGTTGCAAAGCACAGCTGGGTTATATGATGTACAAAACCACAGTAAGACAGAGACGTTTTAATACTTGGGAGCTAGAGGAAGAGGAATAGAGGCATCTGGAATTAGATGAATATATATTCACCTTATTCATATGCCTTTGTGAGCAATTCATGTTTTCTTATTCTCTGATTTTTTTCAAGTAAGAACATTTTTTCTCCTCTATTCATTGCCCCATTCATCAATAACACCTATTACATGTTCACCATCACAAGATAGGGACTGTCGACTTAAGATGGGCCTGAAAATCCCACTAGTTCTTTTTGTTTGAACTTCCATATTTACTTTCTGGAGCAGATGTTCAGGGTGACAGCTTCTCCTAAACATGTCCATAATAAAATTGATTTCAGTTATAAAGTCATCATCATCTGTTACCTTCCTGGCTGCTCTTACCAGCTGCCCTTTTACCACTGATCTTTTTTGGTATGAAGGATGGCAACTACTATAATCCAGATAAGAGTTCGAAAAAGTTGGTTTTCTATAGATCCTTGATTTAAGTTTCTGCTTCTCTTCATCTATACTAATGTCTACATCCAAATAATATATTCTCTCCTTATGTAAAGTGTGAGTAAATTCTAAGAAGGTGGTACTATTGTTAATGTAATCCAGAAATTCATCCAAGAGCTCTGGTGTCCCTGCCCAAACTAAAAAAAGGTCATCCAAAAAACTTGTGTGGTATTTTATATTTTCCACAAATCTACTTTTGATAGATAGATTCCAATCTCACCATATTAGAACTTTGGGACTCTCACTAATTAGCAATTATGGTATGAACTCGAGTTTAGGCTTACCATTAACAGAAGCCACACCTGTTATTTCTGGTGAGAATGTACAGCAAAGCAATTCAACCTCTGGTGAAAGAATGAATACAATGGGTGACTGGAAGCACATCCATTTTTCTTTTCATGAGAATACTGATATGTATCGACAGCAACCGAATAGTACCAACAACAACAAGGGTATGACATTTTTGGACAGTTTAAAATGTTTTGACAATGTATGGTTAAAATACAAAAAAATTACAGTTGGAGAATAGTTACCTGCAGAGAAATATTGAACTTAAACAAGTACCCAAAGGGTTGAGACTGTGATATTACCCTAAAGGTGGCTCGACAGTCCCAGGTTTCATTAGAGACTTTCATAGTATTTTTGACAGGGCAGGCTTGGAAATGATGCAGTTAATGATTAAAAACAACTAAAGTGCTATGGATAACCTCAATAAAGAACTTGAGGTTATAAATGGTGCTTTAAGGAGGGATGTTCTCTTTGAGCACTATAAAATGAACCATGATAACATTTTTTCCAAGATTGACAAGATTTGTAACAATATATTTCTAAGGAAAATGAAAAAATCAACAGGGACTTGGAAGCATATAGAAATGATTGTGCCTACCCCAAAGGTACTGGTAACCATGGAAACAACTTTACTTCAGCCAGTCACGACAGTGTGAATCATGAGTCAGAGATGACATCATGACGAAGTTTTCAAAAGCAGCAGAATGCACCCAGGACTAACACTTATGCTGAAATCACTGAAGGGGTGGAGATCTGAGCGCTTGAAGAATAAATTTGAATTTAATGAAAGAAACAACTATCCAGGGGATTTTCAACAGTGACAGGAGACCAACAACAGGAACAGATATTACTTAGCCCAAGAAACAAATCCAAAATGAAAATATGGAGGTTGGTAACAGAGAAAATGCTAATAAATTTGGACACTGAAATTGAAGGTAAAAATGCCTCTACGAGTGACTTATTTTGTGATTTTAACACTGAAACAAGTAATTTTAGTGTTCCCATGCACATTTCAATGGGTTTGACTGTTCAAATGATTTATTTAGTGATTTTAACACTCAGTTAAATTTGAATGGCTCTTTTGAATCTGATTCAATGGTGGCTGACATTTTTGATGAAGAAATGGTAGACCAACAAAGTGGACCTGACATTATTTTTAATACTGCAAAATATTTTAAGGTGTATAACTATTCTAATAAGAATATTAGTCAGATGCATGCAGATGTGCTATCTAAGGGGTTCAGTTTTATTCATGCACACAGAGGCCTTATTGCTGATTTACTACTTGATTTGAAGCCATATACTAGAAAATTAAATTTGTGTTTGTTCTTTAATTCAAATGGGGAAAATGTAGACTGTGTTAAAAGCTGTTTGAAAAAAACTAGCATGTTTAATCCACCTATGCATAATCTTGTACATTGTTTTGAAAAAACGTATGAGGTGGATTTTAGGCAAATGTTGAAGGAAGAGGCCCATGTGGGTGATGGCAATATGACTGGTTGTGAAAGGGCTTGCTTATTTGATATGGTCACTGATAAACTAATTTGTGTAATGAAACCTGATAAGGGAAATGGGATGATAATCATGGACAAAACAGACTATAGTAACAGTATGAATGTTATTTTACTGGATGGGACTTTGTATAGAAGTTTCACAAAATGAAATTAACATTGCCTTTAAAAGGATAGACAACACATTGGATGACATGATTTTTCAGGGTCAAATTAACCTGGATGAGTATAATTATATCAAAAACGAATACCTGGTGATTGCAAGTATCTTTGGGATCCCAAAGATCCATATGGATCTGAATCAACCCCCATTTAGACATATAGTGGACGGAAAAAGATCCAAGGCCTACTTTATGGCAAAGTTAGTATACTTTTATTTAAAAGAGGGGGTGAAAAAACTTATTTATGTAAAGATTCGTGGGATTTTCTGAAGGACTTAAACAAAGTAGCTGTTTTTGAAGGCATGATTTTTGTTACTATAGACATTACAAATTTATTTTCAGTTATTCTCCATAAGAAGGGTTTAGAATGACTTGAAGCACAGCTTTGTATGACTACAAAATATACACAGGATCACATTCATTTGATAATTGCCCTCATGGAAATTATTCTTTACAATAATTACATTTTCCTCACATTAATTTGATAATTGCCCTCATGGAAATTATTCATTACAATAATTACATTTTCTTTGAGGGACAATACTTCAAGCAGGTGGTTGGTGTAGCTATGGGGGCCACTTGTGCCCCCATGTATGCAAATTACGTTATGTCCTTTGGGGAGACTGAATACATTTTCAAAAGTAGATTTGTGGAAAATATAAAATACTACACAAGGTTTTTGGATGATCTTTTTTTAGTTTGGGTGGGGTCATCAGAGCTATTGGATGAATTTCTGGATTACATTGACAATAGTACCACCTTCTTAGAATTTACTCACACTTTTCATACAGAGGGAAAATATTATTTGGATGTAGAAATTAGTATAGACGAAGAAAAGCTGAAACTTAAATCAAGGATCTATAGAAAACCAACTTTTCAAACTCTTATCTGGATTATAGTAGTTGCCAACCTTCATACCAAAAAAGATCAGTGGTAAAAGGGCAGCTGGTTAGAGTAGCCAGGATAGTAACAAATGATGATGACTTTATAGCTGAAACCAATTTTATTATGGACATGTTTAGGAGAAGTGGTTACCCTGAACATCTACTGCAGAAAGTAAATATGGAAGTTCAAACAAAAAGAACTAGTGGGATTTTCAGCCCCATCTTAAGTCAACAGTCCATATCTTGTGATGTTGAACATGTAATAGGTGTTACTGATGAAGAGGCAATGAATAGAGGAGAAAAAAAGAGAGAAAAAGGCCTTCTCCATTATTACGACATTTAATAAAGACATTTTAGCTGTGGTAAAAATTGTCAATAAAAACTGGTCCATTCTTAATTTGGATTATATGACTGTAGACAAATTAGGCACTAAGCCATTTATTGTGTTTAAAAAGGATAGCTCTTTTAAAAATCTACTTGAAAATAATAGGGTAGGAAAGGAACATAACAACAGGCCCTCTGGAAACTTTAAATGTGGGATGTGCAGGCAGTGCCTCAATGTTATTGAAACAGGGGTAAAATTTAGACTGGGTGACTATAAGGTTAATATATATGGTCATTTCACTTGTTAGTCTAAAAGTATTGTTTATGCTGCAAAATGCCTGCAATGTCCAGCATTTTTTTTATAGGATAAACCTGTAGAAAGTTCCAAGAAAGAATGTATGAACACCTAAATGATATAAAAAATGGTAGTAGTACAAACGCACTATCTAAACATGTACTAGAATATAATGAACATATATTTGGCTTTTTTTTCTGCAGCAGATAGTTTTAGACAGTCAAGGGAGGGTGTTACCAGAACACCTATAATTGTGTGAACTAAGATGTCAATTAAAGCTAAATGCATCTGAGTACCCTGGCCTGAATGAATATACTAGTATATATTGTTTACTAAAGCTCAGACACATTGAGGGTTAATGTTTTTGAATTGTTTTATCGTTTTTTTAACTTTGATTGGTTGAGCATGTGTTTGAATAATATTTAAACCTGGCCTATGCAGATGTTTTTTGTTCTGAAGAAGTCCCATGTAATTTTATGGGAGACAAAAGCGCTTAACATTTATTACGGTTGTATCCAATAAAGAGAACTGTTTCTGTATAAGTTCCTGTCTTTGGCTGCAGTTTGTTTCTTTGGAATCATATTGTGTTGTTCTGGTTCCCCAATTCAATGTACTAGTTCTAAGTTATGCTAACTTAGGGTAAAGGTAATAATTTATTTTTCACAAAACAAACATTCCATTTACTTGATGTTAGCATGACTTCAGAATTAATGCAATTTTTGATGGAATCATAGAGATGATGGTCCCGGTAAAAAAATATCTATTCATATATCTATATCTGTATCCATATATCTATCTATATCTATCTATATATACATAAAACACAAAAAAAAACATACCGACTGTGATGTAGTGAGATGTAACTTTAATAATAAAGTTTGAGGTTAAGCACTTTCATCTAAAAACCTAGACATCATCAGAACCATTCATAAAAACTTTCTGTAAAACCATATAAAAGTTACAAAAAAGACCCCCCCCCCATATATAGATGTCATAAAACCAGGAAATTACATCACTACAACAATGTAACACTGTAACATCATCCCGCCAATTATCTTAAAGTGACTATATTTAAGCCAAAAGCCAGATATCAAAAGTAACTTTACCATTACTGCAATACATCACAAAATAGAGCCTTTATGTTTTAACACATTGCAAATTGAAGTAGCCTCATTTAAACCTGGACTAATAGTAGCGTCCAGCCTTAACCGCCATATCACTTCTTTAAATAGTAAATGATTTTGCCATTTTTCTAATAATCTCTTTAAATATGTACCCATTTTTATAAACATTTTACCTACACCTGTTTCCCAGGACCAAGTGAACAGTGGGGAGAAAAGAGTATATAGATGGGACAATTCCACTCTAAACAACTGAAGTTTAGTTATCCATTACACAACGTACTCAGTTGAGATCAAAAACATTATCTGTAAACACTGGAATACTTTACAAAGTGATGAAAACTTGTGTGATTGTTCTGAAAAGCCCCCCCCCCCGGCTGTGTAATTAGAATAGACCCAATTTAAAGGGATTATTAGAAAAATGTGTGGTGGCAAAGGAAGGGTGAGATATTAAAACTTTTAAATGAGGAAGGTGCAAACAGTGTCCATTTATTGAGGTTGATTATAACTACCCTTTGTGGGACAAAATTTGTAAATGAATACTCCGGATCATTATTTTTGTTATACTAAAAAAGTTGTTTATCTTGCTAAGTGCCATACATGTCCAACAATATATGTTGGAAAAACCAACAATGCTTTAAAAAGACTGTGTGTGTGTGTGTGTGTGTGTGTGTGTGTGTGTGTGTGTGTGTGTGTGTGTGTGTGTGTGTGTGTGTGTGTGTGTGTGTGTGTAGATATATATATATATATATATATATATATATATCAATCAACATTTACATAGTATTTCAAAGAAGGATGAAAACAGTGCTTTGGATAGACACATAAAACAGTGTGGGGGGGTTTAAACACTTTTAAATTGTATATATTGGAAAGATTGGAAAGTGGTAACTTTTTGGGTGACTGGCAAAATCGTTTACTATTTAAAGAATTAATATGGAAGTTAAGACTGGATGCTACGATTAGTCCAGGTTTAAATAAGGCTACTTCAATTAGCAGTGTGTTAAAACATAAAGCTTCTATTTTGTGATATATTGTAGTAATGGTAAAGTTATTTTTGATATCTGGCTTTTGGCTTTAATATAGCCACTTTAATATAATTGGCAAGATGATGTTCATAGGTTCATAGGTAGGTACTAGGCTATCTGCCCGAGGGCATCTATAAACCTATCCAGAGTGTGTCAGCTTTCGCCGCCCCATTGATTAATTAACTGTGCCTCTGTCAAGAAGAGGCAATGAAGTGATCCCAGGGCTGTATTTTCTGTTACCCATCCACTTGTCAAGGTTTCTCTTGAAGAGTGTTAGTGAGGGGCTCTGCCTAATGTAGTTAGGAATTTTGTTCCAATGCATGGGGAGTCTCTGTGACAAGAATCTATCCCTCCAGCATGTTCTATTTATTACTGTGGTGAGGTTTAGCTCACTAGAACGAGTGGCTCGCAGTGACTTCGATTTCTTTAGGTGGAGCATGTCCATCAATTCTGAGTTGGACATGGCTTTGTAAGTCAGGCAGAGATCACCTCTGAGTAAGCGATATGCCACTGAGTAAAGCTGGAGTTTTTCCAATTGGGCTGCATAGGACATATGTTTGAGACCAGTAATCCTCTTGGTGAGGTACTTTTGTGGTCTTTCCAGCTGTTGTAAGTGTCTTGTAAGGTACATCCCAGATGGGGCATTGTACTCTATGATGGGTCTAATGAGTGATGAGTAGAGGGGCACAATAACTTCTTTATTTCTAGATGCGAACCCTTTAGTAATTAGATGGGCTACATAGAAGGATTTCCTAACTACTTTGGCAATATGATTGTCAAAGGAGAGATTACTATCTACCTGGGTCCCCAGATCTCTTATTACCTCTTCTTTATTAAGGGGGCTGCCACCTATGTGGTAATTCATGGGTGTTTTGTTTTTCCCAAAAGGGATGACTATGCATTTTTTGGCATTTAGCTTGAGACCATGACTTTGACACCAGGTGTCCATCTCGGTAAGGCCCTTCTGGAGAATGTCCGTGTCAGCCGGAGAGTCAATTATGGCTCCCAGTTTGCAGTCATCAGTGAACTTGGCTAGCCATAGTCCTCCTGTGTTTGCCTGTACTTCTGAGAAGTATATGCCGAACAGTAGGGGTCCCAGGACCGAGCCTTGTGGGACACTACTTGTGACTGGTTTAGAGTCGGACCTGGAGCCCACTATTCTTACCGTGTGAGTTCTGTCTGTAAGCCAGTTGGCAACCCATCTCGTGACATAGGGGTTTATGTTCAGGCTGGTGAGTTTTTCTATAATTCCTGAGTGGGGAATGGTGTCAAAAGCCTTGGCGAGGTCAAGGTAGGCTGTGTGAACTACCTTCCCCTTATCTATGGCCTTGGTGACTGTCTTGAAGAAGTCAACCAGGTTTAGTAGGCATGGTCTGCCCTTAACAAAGCCGAACTGGGTCGGGTCAAGTGTTGGATTGTTACATTGTTGTAGTGATGTAACTTCTTGTTTTTATGACATCTATACATGGGGGTCTTTTTTGTATGTTTTATATGGTTTTATGGAAAGTTTTTATGAATGGTTCTGATGATGAGTATTAGTTTTTAGACGAAAGCTCTTAACCTCAACCTTTATTATTAAATTTACGTCTCACTACATCATGGTCTGTATATTTTTGTGTTCTTTTTTTGTTTTTTAACGTTGTTTGTGGAAGTCTTCTGAATTTTGTTTTTGGAATTTTGTTTATATATAAATATAGATATAGATATATAGATATCTATATGTGTGTATATAT
Source organism: Protopterus annectens (assembly GCF_019279795.1). Taxonomy (NCBI): domain Eukaryota; kingdom Metazoa; phylum Chordata; order Ceratodontiformes; family Protopteridae; genus Protopterus; species Protopterus annectens. Next base: position 900,773,761 of record NC_056743.1, read on the forward strand.
GATTATATTCCTTTACATCACCGAGGAACTTACATTGACATGAAAAATGTCATGAAATTCCAATGGGAATGTCTTTTATCCAAACACAAAAACAACTAAATAAGGTGATCACAAATAAAACAAATACATTTAATTTCCAATCATCTAAAAGAAACAGAAACTTTGCTTTTACATGGGGACATGTCTTACAGTTGACCATAACATTAAGAAAATAGTAGGTGAAAAACCTCAATTTGTCTTTAAAAAGAATCTACATAGACTTTTATGTTATAATAATACAAGACAATATAGTGTTGATAAAGTTTTTCTTGGTACTGTCCCTTGCCATAGTTGTAATTATTGTTCATATATAGTTTCTTCCAACATGTTTATACACCCAAATACGTTCAGAATGTTTACATTTAACATCAATGCTAATTGCAATTCTGAACACGTTGTATATCTAACTCTCTGTTCTTCCTGTCCCTCCTTCTATGTGGGTAAAACCGACCGAAGGCTTAGGGACAGGATTCGAGAGCATTCCTATCAGATCCATGTTCATTCAACAGTTAAT